>NW_024534318.1:0-7500 GCF_016097555.1 Gigantopelta aegis
AAAGCACAGGAGGTACTTTTATAGGTTTCACAAGGCATCTGATATCGCCCCCTGAGCATAACGCAAAGACTCTGAAGACCAATGGGAGGCGTGTGACAGAAAAGGTATGGCCAATCGGGAATATATTATGGAATCAAAGGCCAATTCAAATTCTCTAACAAGGTGGTGGTCAGCTACTATTGGGGGGTGATGTTTTTTGGTAAAGATTTCTGGGGGCTTTCTATCTTAAGTTTTTGAAATATTGCGTCTTGGAGACCCCAATCTCATTTTACTAGGCACGCTTTCTTGCAGGATTTAGATGAAAATGGTCAAAGAAATACAATGTTCCCAATAGACATCAATTGATTGATCTGGCACTTTACATTTCACATCTTCGCGTGGTATCTTTTTTAATTCTAATCATTATCCTCCTCAATTGTGGGCTCAAGAAGAGTTATCTTTGCTTACTCCCTATTTACCCTGAAAGCTAAAGATTGTGAAATCCCCATAATATTCAACCACTCTGACAAAACACTGCAGACCTAGGAGGAAAAACATAAATATATATATGGTGTGTGGTGTGTGTGTTGTACACATAATTGAGAGCATAGATGCTTGTAATGTGTTCCTACCCTGTACATTATACATGTTACAAGTACATGTATGACATACCATATGTTATTTTACTATGTATCAATGTCTGCAATTAGTTACATTTGCTCTATTCAAAATCTATCATAACGGTTTTTAATAAAATGTTTAACAAACAGTGTTTTGAAGTAAATGTTTGAAATTTGATCTCAAAGCAATCAAATATATTGAGATACCAGCCTCATGCAGCCCGCTTCTATTCTTTTAAAGGAAGAGCTGGTTTGGCTAAATTGTTTATTACTAACCTTTCCTACAATATAAGTTGCTAGTGAGCTGGCAATTACTTCATGACTGTCTCCTCGTAATAACATGTGAGCAAGACCCCTTGACCATAATGGGACTCTGCTACATGTTGTCAATTTAAGTAAACTGTTGACACATCTCCATCTGTGAAACTAAGGAGTGTTGAGAGGGTTCTACTCTTCAGACGTGGGTACAATCTTGCAGGTATAATAATGTTCATGTGATGAAAGATCAAAGAAGGAGCTAAAGTCAAAGACAGTCTTGAAAACAGTGCGGATTTGTAAAAGAGGCGACCTAAACTTTAAACATTGTATATTAGTTGGTCCACTTGCAAGAAAAAACTCCGAGAATGACAGATAGGGACATCTTGACTAGCTAAAACTGGTTGACAGTCTGTAAGTGAGAACACGGGAAAGCAAGAGGAGGACTCTGTTATCAAGTATTGTTCTGAGGTGAGGTGTAAGGACTGAAAAAAGATGGAGGGTTAGGTGTTGAGTAAAGACTTTGAGAGGAAAGGGAGAATCTAGAAGTTTGCAGGCATGGGTGTTGAAGAATCTAAGTCTATTTTCAGTTTAGTGCTTCGTTGAGGTGTCGTGTCACTTATAGTGGAGCACAGATTCTCAATAAGTCCTCATGCTTTAACTTAGAGAATGTCACTGATAGAGAAGAGAATTGTGAAGAATGGCAAAGAGGTCGTCAAAACTTGAAACATCAAAAAATGGGACTCAATGGAGTTCCTATATCTTCAACATCTTGTGAATATGTAAGGTTCTCTGAAGGAATAGTACTAGACACATTGCTAAGTGATGGGACAACTCATCTTTCTGATTCCGCCAAAAATGAGCTCGGGGAGGGAGAAATTATCGATAGTGATAATCCACTTGTCATGGAGGCCGTGATTAGGACTGTCACAAGACAAAACTTCAATAGATGGTTTAGAAGAAAACTCTTTGCAATCAATATAATGTCAGATCCTCTCTCACTAGTTTCGAGAGCTAAGGAATCAGGAGTATCACCAATGTTACTGCTATCAGGATTGTCAGAATGGGAGACTGAGAATGTGAGGGACCAATAGAACTGTCTTCTTTAATTTGGTTGTCATTTGTGTTAAATGATAAACAGGGATCGCATCAAACCTAAGCATCTTATCATATAGCGAAGGGTAGGCTCATCAAAATAATAACAGATCAAGCGGACAGGATGTTGCCTCGTGAGATGCACAGAGGTCTTCATCTCGTAACAAATCAATAATCAACTGTAAACCGCCACAGTCCCGCATCTTCTGTCTACTATGTACATCTCGGCAACAATGACACAAAGCCTCTATAACATCATTGTATGTAACAGTAGATTTATCACACATGGAGAGGAACTGCACTAACACTTCTATACCTCCAGCCGACTGAGAGCAGCTTTACCATCAGCATGTTTAGCACAAGAACATAAAACGTATGTTGCTTTCTGTTGTAATGTGTTATCTGGATGTTGAACACAATCCGCAAATGAGATCAAGACTTTCGTGATTTAGAGACCATAGTGACGACACTAGTTCAGTATGGCCTCCTATAATACAAGCCTCAAGTGTATTTAATGTTGATAATATAACTGCATTATCATTGAGTTTGATGCAGTTTGCAATAACTGGTATCGTTTGACATGTTATAAAGTCTTCATGGATATCTGCATGAGTTATGAGTTTTCGAAGTGCTCGGAGGACACTTTGTATACAACCAGGATCTGTATACAGACAGCAAACTTGAGTTAGTTCTCTGACTAGTGTGCTAATGTGTCCTTCACTAGCTTTAAGGAATTGTGAGTGTGAAAACTAAGTTACCGATTGTACGTGCTATGGTGTTCATGAGATCAGGATAACTTGAGGTACAAGGATTTACCTAGAGGAGGGACGAGTGATGAAACAAAAAATATATAAAATATTGTGTATCTGTAAATTATTTCAAAAATTAATTTAATTTAAATATTTTAAAGAGATTTGATGTTTAAATTATGTTGTAATTCAAATACTCATATAACTAAACTGTTAAATAATTAATTTGACACAACTTTCAATATTCATTAATGACATGGACTAGTGATTAATGAAAACAATAAATGACTTATTAGGTATTCACGTTGCTCAATTACAGCTGTGCCGCTAAAAGAAATTAATAATTTCTATTATTAATATTAATCATTATTATAATTTATTACTAATAATTCCTTCAATTATTTTAGGAGTGTAGTAATTAATAGACTAATATGATCTTAATCTCAAGACAATTAATGTTTATAATTAGAAAATGATTCATTTAATATTTAGGAGCCATTGAGAGTATCATATCAATTGTCATATTTTAAACAAAAAATTAACGTCCAAGATTTAGGTCTATGTTCTACAGTTTCGGTATTGAGTTTCTTATTAACTAACAAACAGTCTTATTACCAGTAGTGTACAATTTTCTTATATGAATATTTTGAAATATCTCATTAAAAATACACCAATATAGTAACTACGTTGCACGCACACTTACTTATATCCGCCAAAGATGACTGCAATATCTATTAAGAATGAAAAGAAACTTGATAACAGAACATTACATGATCTTTGTATAACCTTGACTTGAACCTGCTCATTGAGAGCACATAGATTTGCTACAGTGCTCCAAATAGCAGCCAATAGCTTGCAATCTCCTCTAAGGTAAGTTCCAGTTTGCGTGAGAGTTTGCAAACAAACCATCTAGACCTCCATGTTGCAGGAATGTTCCTGCATTAGTGGTATGACGTAATCGTTGAGTTTTTAACATATATAACGTATTCTCCAAACGATTTCTGCCTTCTCTTTTGTTAATATAACCATCTATCAAACGAACTAGTCTATCTGTTAACGCTTTGGTACTTCTACCAGCTGTAGTAGACGCTTGATCTCGACTAGAAGAGCTATCCTTCATTACAACAGTCAAGTGTTGTTCAGCCATAATAATAAGATCACGTGATCAACTTTTGTGTTACGACAGCTTGAGCCCAGCCTCTGCAGAGAGAACTGCTATAACCTTATCGCCTGCCTCTAGTTTGCTTCTGCAATCCAGAAGTCTTTAAAGAACGACAAAGTGACCCTAAATATATCAGGTAAGAAACTGTTAAGCCACTATTGCAAGCTCAGACGTAATGCGCGTGTTTTTTTCCTTCTCTCGTAGGAAGTTATCGACCACTCTTTGTTTCATCTCTCTCTAACTCTCATTTGTCATGGAGGTTGGTCACCACCAACGGCGGAGAACTCCCTAAAATGTTAACTACACTAGAAGATGGCTTAAACGTCTTGCCTGCAATTGCAAGTAAAGGGTAAGAGATAGCACTTCTAGCTGAGTCAGCTAGCTATGTGCATTGAATTCTCTTAGGCTGCCATTATGAATATTTTGTAACAACAATGAATAATATTGACACTTGTCAGGATTATGAATACTAGAAGCTGGTTTACGACCGTCATATGTAATCGTACTGTCATTGCAATGTCCATGTTACACAAAAGTGTTTATATATTAGCAGCCACTGGCCGTATCTTGACTAAATGAAAGACGCCTCATCTTGCTTGTTCTAGAATTGAGCGTGTCCTATTGATAGACCTCTAATAGAAACTGTATGATGTATTAAAGGCTATACTGCAATTCTTATTAATGCTATTGTTTCATTTATGTCATTATTGGCTTACTTGTCAATTCCTTTGTGTAACACAATGACACCCTATAATTATAAAGTGTTATTAAACTGACTCTGTTATTACAAACTAAGGAAGAAAGAGGCTCTGATTATCCAATTGCATTATTGAAAACATCCTATTAGAAATGGTGTTATCATTTCCAGTGTGCATTTTTTTCATGTCACCTTGTAATAGTACTCGATATAAGGAAATCATAACGATCTGTTTTTGTTTTAATGCCTAAATCATTTCCCAAGCTGGAATATCCATTATTTCTTTTTGTCCACTCATTGATCTGTCCATTTATCCTTTCTAGAATCTTAAGGACAATTAATTTTATTGCTTTGATCAGTTAAGGAATATTCAGTTAACTTTAGCTGGAATGTTGTCACTATTTAGGTAATGGTTAGTAAAGTTGGTTAAGATAGGTACGTGTGAAATGTAACTTGAATTTAGCTCAAACTCTCACTCTTTAATCTACTTATAATATCATTAGACTCAACTGTGTTATAACTAAAATATTTTGGTGTTGTCTTGTTGATAAAGAAGCATTAATGTAACTTATCAGTTATTTAAAGTAACTGCTGGGAGTGTTTTTAAGATAATAAGACATTATTACTAGTGGGAATGTATCTCTACACATTAGAAAGCAATCACCTCACTATAAGGTAATAGGAAAGTTATGCATATCAATCACCTCTGGTATGATAGCAAGGCTCCACCAGTGTGGGTATTATGGAGAGGAGGTTTCACTGTGTTTGGTTGGGACATATATATACAGTATAGTTTCATATTGAGTCCAGTTAATCAACTGTCACTTGTAGCTCAGAATAAAAGCCACCCAAGTGACATTTAATAGAATGTTGTTTACTCTTTCAATATGGTGGGGGCTAGCTACATTATATGGAAATGCCATGTGTAATAATAAACTACAGCAAAAATACAAATATTATACTAGTATCTTACTACTTGATGCAAACATGTTTATAAGTAGGACTTGTTATAATAGAGTGACATTATATAACATATGCTTGGTATGCATTTGTTACAATTTAGCTATCTGGCATGTGTCATGTGTAAAGGATGAGCCCTCTATTTGATTTGGGCCTAGTGTAGGTGGTCAATTTATTTATTATTTGTAAACCATCAAAGAGGATCAGTTGGATTAGTTGACATCAACTTGTCACAATTTTATATATTTTATTGTTGTATGTGACTATATCGAAAATGAAAGTAAAACTCCATAATGGATACTTTAAATCATACAATACAATTTATAATTGTGTGTTATTATTATTATTATTATAGCAGTGAATAAATTCAAACTTCATACCTTATATATTTAATACTTAGTATAGTTGCTAGACCTTAATTTTATTTCAGCAACATTGTCTGTATAGGATGAGTTTTGTGATTGATTTATTTTTGTTTCTTGAACGATATCAATATAACAATATCTTTGTCAACTTTTTGTGACAATATAGTTGCTTGAAAAGTTGCTTTCAGATGGATCTTTTATAGAAAGTGACCACACCCATATATACATATGTCCCCATGAGTAGTAGTTGTATGTGCTTTAGTTTTTATGCTCAATTAAGCAAGGGAGATACCTCTGGGTATTTTCCTACTTTATCTTACATTCCTTACTGCTAGATACCAGATATATAACTTGTATTGTTTGCAGTTCTAAAAACAACAATATAATAGATAATTATAACATGACATATTACAAGTATTTGCTTAAGTTAACACTGCCATACTAACCTTTATATTATAGTGTGTCTGTTTTCTCTGTTGATGCATTAAATTACATGTATTTACAGTATTAGCATCAAAGAAATGATGATATTAGGATTGTGTTAATCACAACGAATCACATGAGAATCATATGGGAATCACATGTGATCTCTATTTGTGTGAACAGAATGATGAAAGAAATCTAGCATATATTTGTGGGAAAGATACTTTGCAGGTATACAATCATTGACAGCTGTTGCTGAGACGTTTGTTTCAAGCAATATTTGTTTGATGTTCATATATTGTGTTTGCATTCTCTTTATTATTGTGTCCATCTGTCCGTCTGTCTGTCTGTTTGTCTATATGTCTCACCTATACATCTCTGTTTATATATTATAATGTATTATACATTTGTTACTGTACTTTGTTTTATTACATTTGAGAGCATGTTATTTAATTGACTTTACTATCATCTTTTTAATTAATGCTCCATACTGTGTACTCCTTAACTGATGAATAATACAAATTTAAGCTAGCTATCCTAGTTCACTGTGGTAAGTAGTGATGTTCACTAGTCTAGAGCTTACTAATGGTAGCTATCCTAGGTCACTGTGGTAAGTACTGATGTTCACTAGTCTAGAGCTTACTAATGGTGGCTATCCTAGGTCACTGTGGTAAGTACTGATGTTCACTAGTCTAGAGCTTACTAATGGTAGCTATCCTAGGTCACTGTGGTAAGTATTGATGTTCACTAGTCTAGAGGTTACTAATGGTAGCTATCCTTGGTCATTGTGGTAAATACTAATGTTCACTAGTCTAGAGCTTACTAATGGTAGCTATCCTAGTATCCTAGGTCACTGTGGTGAGTACTGAGTAGTCTAGAGGTTACTAATGGTAGCTATCCTAGGTCACTGTAATAAATACTGATGTTTACTAGTCTAGAGCTTTTTATGGTAGCTATCCTAGATCACTGTGTAAGTACTGATGTTCACTAGTCTAGAGGTTACTAATGGTAGCTATCCTAGGTCACTGTGGTAAGTATTGATGTTTACTAGTTTAGAGCTTACTAATGGTAGCTACAAATCTAAGTCAGATTGTGATGTGCCATTTATATTTTATATTCTAGAAAGACGCCTTGTTATTAGCAATAAGTCACTGTTAGTAATGGTTAATGAGGATATTCCTTACTAATGATAACT
>NW_024534318.1:12500-23094 GCF_016097555.1 Gigantopelta aegis
GTGTACCAGTCCACTCACTATAAAGAGATGTTGTTGTGTAATAGTAACATACATGTACATGTATGTTACTATTACATGTACATGTAGATGTAATAGCATATATATGTACATGTACATATAATAGCAATATACATGTATATGTACATGTATTTATTGCTATTACATGTACATGTACATTTGTACACTAAACTGTTAATATAGGACCTTGTGTCCTGAAATTGTTCTGAGTTCAAATTGTTCTCTACAAGAGATTTGCTGAACAAATAAAAAATATTTCAAATAGTCATTTCAATTTCTTATTCTTTACAGTGCTCGCTCAGCATGGAGGTGGAGTTTGGACAAAAGACGTCTTGATCCCGGCAAGGTAAGCATCTACCTTATCTATCAGACCTTATTTGGTAATATTTTGTAATATGATTATAAAAGAGAACCTTTGACAACCTATTACTAAATATATAGAATATTTCCATCTTTAAGTCATTATAATGTTATTAGTTAACATTATATAGTTGACCATATTAAGTACATATTTAATTGTACTAATAACACACACATAAAAGTCAGAGGAATATATTGTGTTTTGTTTATTACCAAACTATCATACATAAGTATGGATTCTATTGTCAATAGTTGCCACATAGTTTGCTACTAACACCTTAGCAACCTAAGTCTTGGAATGGGAAGGTATCATAATAACTTTTAAGTATGTCGCCCATTGTGGTTCCTTTATTTACATTGAGGAAATTATGGACTTGAGTGATTGTTAAGTGTTTTGTCTCACACGAGAGTTGGATGCCTCAAAGTTTAATTTTGCATAACCAAAATAGGCAATGTATTATTGACCCAAGAAGACTTTGTTGGCGAACATTTAAATTTTTTAAAGGTCACTTGGAGCTTGGCAGTTGTTATGCGTGATGTTTGGATGTAAATATTTGTTTGAACAGCAACACTGTATGTACGCTGTATTTTTTTTTGTAAATTGTTATGTTAAAGATCGCCAAATGAATAGAATTCAAAACTGGAATAGAAACTCGAGCTTTTTTAAATGAGACTCAGGTTCAGTCTTTGGTTTCAGTGTTTTAGTCTCAGTCTGATTTTGTTAACATGTGCAATACCTGTACATGTTAGGTTTGATGGAAGTCCAATTCTTCGAGCTCTTTCACAAAGCATGAATTCATCTCCCTCCTTTCTGTAACCTTTCAGGATTTGTAAAAGGAAGTCTATAAAACTTCATTGTGTAACTCATTCATCTATCTATCCATCCATCCATTCATCTATCTATCTATCCATCCATCCATTCATCCATCCATCATCTATCTATCTATCCATCCATCCATTCATTCATCTATCTATCCATCCATCCATCCACCACATTTTACCACAAAGCATACCTCAAGTCCTTATCGAGTGAAAGTATTCTGTGTCACATTATAATCTTAGTTGTTTGTTGTCTGTTTGTCCATCCACCCATCTCTAGTTAATGTAGTAATGTAGATTTGTTATTGTTAGTCAATGAAGTTAGCTTAAGTGAGAAGAAAGCATCTGATTCAATTATAAACAAATATAGAAAATGTAGATTTATGTGTAAACCTGTTAAAGTAGTGGGTGTTGTACAATTTGAAGCCATTGTTTATCTTTTATAAATTGTTTTGCATCAATTAACTTGACATATATTCTATGAATGTAAGTGTGTTGTTAATTATAGAGTCAACGAGAAAGTATTCGTGTGAAGAGCAGGTGTACATCACACAATAAAACTAGAATCATCCACATATTATATTTGTGAGGGTAGGTAGTACAATAAGAGACAGGTGGACGGAATTGAAATCACTTGGCTCAGCTGATGTTTTCATGAATGATGTATTTCCATAGAAAATAGCCTATAAAAAGAATATGTGGTGTGTCTATTGTAAACTTGTAGACACAATGTGTAATCCAATATCCCAGTCTTATGAGGTAAACAGTGGTTAGTATTGTAATAGTACCTGATCTAGTGTTACATCTAATGTTTGGGTTCGTCAATGTAACAATACTTCCTGCTTTTCAGACAGTACAGATATATCATTGAACTATTGAACAGAAACAGTTCAGTTCTTATTGAGGCTTCCCTTTGGGTACAGGGAAGCTTTAATTTTGTTAGAATTAGAACAGAGACACCTTGCCTACTGTTATCTTAGTCTCAACATGTTTTTTCTCTGACAAATTAGACCTATGTGACGTTTTACCTTGGTTCAGATCATTAATTAGTAGTAGCCATTGATAGTCTGATAGGAAGTTTGATCTGTTCCCTGAAATAGAAAGCATTAGTTGTATTCCTTAAAGCCTTACATATTATTGCATGTTATTTAGTTGTGGAAACTAAATGTTAAGTCTATCCAGTTTAATGACACCCTTTTTTCTATTGTTGTTGTTGGTTGTCATGACGATGTTATACACTCCTAGAATTGAATATAATAGGATTGTATTCTTTATAATAGGATTGTATTCTTTATAACTAACAATATTGTAGGTGTACTACACTTCTATGTAGTGGATAATAATGGTGGATATAATACAAGAGTTGTAGTTATGTTGTATAGTAATTTTATGGTTCCCTTATAACCACAAAACGTTTCTACACAAATTAATGGGTGTTAATTATGTTCATAATTCTCAAATGAAAATAAAATATCATGTTTATTTAACATGCAAACAATGTTGAACATTGTGCGTACAAAGATTTTCAGATTTACAATAAATGGTACTGTTTTGTGAAGTAAAGTATGTTCATGTTAAGTTGTTAACTTAAATCTTTGTTTTTTGCCATAACTTTGTAGCTTTTCTTGTTCAATTTCTACTTTAAAGGTATCAAATTACTTCAATTGTACTAACTGTTAATATAGTATGAGTTTATAGTCTTTATTGTTTCAGTTAGTTAGTTGTATTACCAATAAGCAAAGTTTTGCCATAAAGCTATAATTATATAAATTCATGTATTGAAAGTCATTCAAATAATTTATTTACAATGTCAAAATAAATGTTACAAAAGATGCTTTAATAAATGTTCTCCCTAATACTGTAATCATGTAACTAGAAGATTGTACTTGTATTATTAGGACACCATTTTGTCTGAGAAGGTTTTCTCTCTATATAAACAATATATTAATTAAGTGAACTTTACTAATGGTATCTATATAAGTATGCATGCACATACACACACACACACACACACACACACACACACACACAGACCTCATATCCTTCATGAAACCAGTGAACCTACTACATTTGACTTGAGTTACAAAGTTATATAATAGATGTCATTATTGAATCATAATTATGTGTCAACAACGTAGATAAATGTGTTAATATGACCACAAAGTTCCAAACAAAATCATTTTTTGATTTGTCTCAGTGTGTTATTTTGTTATAATTTGAGTTTTCTCTGTTATTGTCTATAGTGTGTGTATTTCAATGTCTTCCTCTAGACTGACAGGTGTCAGTGATATGAAAAACAAAAGGAAAACATGCCCACTCATCTAGACATTGTGTTTTTATTAAACAATCATTTGAATAGCAGTGATTGTAGTCTAAGTGTCAAATGTGGTCTTATGATATCATTAGTTGACCATGGGAACCTCAATATTACGGACATACGAAGCCTAGCTTAGAAGCTGTCCTGAGTATAGAGATATCCCAATACAGAAAACATACTAAGTATGGGATTTGTGCATTTCTCTTGTAAACCACCTACTGATTAAACAATGCTAGCATTGAGGATAATTCAGTTGTTGGTTGAGGTTTGTAGACGCCATCTAACATTCAATAAAGATGCCTCTCAGTTCTAATCTATTAAACATATACACATATCAGGTCAAGGGGCTACAGGTCAGACAGTCTACTTAATGACTCCATTTGAGTATGGAGTACATGTAGGTGTAGTCCCTTGACATCTTGTGATGGAAGAAGCCATGTTTTATCAACAGTTTTGAAACAGTGAACAGTTTCGGTTCTTATACAAGTATTCATGTAGCTAGCACAGGATACCTGATCTGATATTATATCAACAGAATATTTCATGGTTGAAAAGAATGGAAAGAGAGAGAGAGGGGGAGGGATATACATATACATATTCAATACTATCTCTAGTCATAATGAAGTTTATCATATCCTAACATATGTCTCTGCTAGTTGTAACTTTTTATTGTTACATGTTATTAAGTTTATCGTTCATTAATTGTTTATTAGTTTACTTAAATTAATTAATATTAGTATTGTTTGTTTATTAGTAAGGTTTTTTTATATGTTTTCTGTGATTACTCTAACATTCAAATATTTTACTTCAAACATAGTACTTAATCATACATGGTTATAAATATGATAGCTATGAGACTTAGGATTTCCATGTGATGACATTATATAATTAGATTGTTATTAAGGCTTGCTTATGTAAACAATATCTTTTTTAATCTGTTTTTTTGAAACTATCTACTGTATCTTCATCTCTCTCTCTCTCTCTCTCACACACACACACACTCACTTACAGTGGTCTCCTGATAAGCTGAACAATGAAACAAAATTTGTACTTGGAGTGAATGTTAATAAGTAAGTTACAACACAGGGAAGTAGTATTTACCACAATGACCTAGAATAACTTATCATTAATAAGCTCTAGATTAGTGAACATCAGTACTTACCACAATGACACTAGGATAGCTACCATTAATAAGCTCTAGATTAGTGAACATCAGTATTTACCACAATGACCTAGGATAGCTACCATTAGTAGGCTCTAGACTAGTGAACATCACTACTTACCAATGACCTAGGATAGCTACATTAGTAATTTGGTTACACTATCACACGTGCACACACATACACACATACATATATATATAATATATAAGTAATTAATCATTAATATAATATATATCAAAATTTAAATATAGTAAAGTGGCCATATCGTCTATACCACAACACCCTTAGCCCTTACTATGCCTTTTATCTTTACACTAAGTCTGGACTGCCTTCAATCAATTAGTGGATTATCCTTTGACTTTTTAAAGACTAAACAAAGTGTTGATTACAGTCCTTACATAATACACCTGTTTATGTGGATAATGTGGTCATAACATATACTATCATATATATACATGTACATGTATACATGTACATGTATATATGTACAATGTATATATACATGTACGTACATCTCCCACACTTGTGGCGAAGCAGTAGAGAAAATAGAATTATTATCAATGAGTACAATAACTCTTGCACTCTCTCTCTCTCCCTCTCTCTCTTTCTAGAGCTTTAGGCCATGCTGCAAACCGTGGTAAAGTATACCTACTACATCCTGAGCTCTTTAAGGTAAGATAGCTCTCACCAACATAGTATCTCCTCTGATAAGCTAACCTTGATGGCACCACATATTAATTAGAGTTTATAGTCTCACTTATAAATTCCCTCTATCTTCCTGTGTGACAGTCTCACGCTAATTGTCCTCTCAGGATTTTATCCCATCTACAGAAACATGCCTCGAAGCCATCAAGGAGCAGCTGTAATATATTGAACAGCTGTATGTAATGAGCTTAACAGCTGTAGTATTGTAATACGTACATATTGTAACAAATAGTTGGCAACTCTGGGTGGAGATGGGGTAAGAATGCTCATCAGAACGCATGTATGGCGGAATAGATCACATTAACAGCACCTGTATTTAATTGAGTATACACAACAAATGTTTTGTATGGGTTTATCTAAGACGTAGCGGGTATTCTCCAAGCTTGTCTTTGTTTTCCTGATTTGTCAAAATATTATATCATCTACTGAATTAGCACCTTCAGGTTAGGAGTAATGTGTGTTCATACTATCCCTCTTTGATTTTGTTGTTGTTATATACTAGAAGTAATTAGAAAGGTTTGTAATTGCTTGTTTTAATATGTTGGTTCAATAGCAATAAGTGAGGTCACAATGACTCAGCTGTACTGGCAGCATACATATCTATCTAGATCTAGTTAATGATGTTATGTCTCTAGTAATTATATTACATAATGCTCTGTTTTTTATTGGATAATATCATTAAGTTATGGCTTAATATTGCCATAATAAAATGACACTTCTCAATGAATGACTCAAGTCTTGTATCCTAGCGATATCTAATAACACTTGATGTCCTTAGGTGACCTTATTATATATTGTGCCTTCTAGCTTTGTCTAGTTCTGTTCACATTGGTAGGTGTTCTAACACTAACTTTGTAACACAGCATAATGTACCTATAATAGACATCATGCTTCAACACAGAGATATCTCAAGGATTTAAGATTATATATATAGATTTAATTTCATTAAAGTATAGCATTCCATGCTGAGAGATTAGCTACAGTGTGACTATTAATTGTATCATATTGTTATTATTATTGTAAATATTATTAGAAATTTATTATAATACATTAAATTATAAATATTATCTTCTCCCTTATATGTATGTGTGTGATGGTGATGACAAAACTTGGGTGTATGACAACAAACATCTTCCAGTTCATGGTGGAAAGGTAAACTTGTTTTCAAATGTGCCCATATCTAATGCCAACATCTTTCTTATGTCTCCCGATTACTATGTTAATGGGATGTTATGTAATTAGGCTCTTTTGTTATGTAATGCATTATTTTAAATCATATGAGAAACAATTGTAGGTCATATGATTTAAACTATAAGTCACGTGATACATCATGTGATTTTAAAGTTATATATCTTGTGATACATATTTATAGGTCATGCAATTTAGAGTTGTAAGTCATGTGACACAAGCTATAGATCATATGATATGTTAATGATAGGATGATTATGATCAAAGGCTGTACTGTATGTGTTCTCAACAGTACAAATAGCTTAATGGTAAAATATATATTTATGTAATATATACTGCTTGTTAATATTATAGTGCGTTCAGTTTATTAAATATAATATTAATAAAACTAATAATAATAAATTAGACTCCATAAAAAGACTTTAATTAAAGAATTAAATAAACATTTATTTTCATTAAGTTATTAGTGAGGAGGATATCAGATCATGATGTAGATGGATACCAAGTCACATCGTCGATTAATGTTATATATTACATCCTTACTTGATACCAATAGAGTGTTACATGCAGCATCTCTTAAATTCTATCACACAATTAATTTAATTTAAGTGATGTCATTATGATGTCATAATAATTAGATGTAAACAAAGTAGCAAAAAATAACATTCCCTTTAAGTAAGTTTCAAATTGTTGAAGAATATGTTAGACCCTTTGCTGAGTTGCACAGCAAATATGCTGATAATATTGTTTTATCTTTTGTTTTTATTGTAATCATTCAGTAGTTCCAGTATTATCTTCAGTATTATCTGTAATATTATCTCTAATATTATTACAGTATTATCTCTAATGTTATCTCTAGTGTTATCTCCAATACTATCTCTAGTGTTATCTCCAATACTATCTCTAATGTTATCTCCATATTATCTCTAGTGTTATCTCCAATACTATCTCTAATGTTATCTCCAATACTATCTCTAGTGTTATCTCCAATATTATCTCTAGTGTTATCTCCATACTATCTCTAGTGTTATCTCCAATACTATCTCTAGTGTTATCTCCAATACTATCTCTAGTGTTATCTCCAATACTATCTCTAGTGTTATCTCCAATATTATCTCTAATGTTATCTCCAATACTATCTCTAGTGTTATCTCCAATCTATCTCTAGTGTTATCTCCAATATTATCTTAGTGTTATCTCCAATATTATCTAATGTTATCTCCAATACTATCTCTAGTGTTATCTCTAGTGTTTATCTCCAATATTATCTCTAATGTTATCTCCAATACTATCTCTAATGTTATCTCCAATATTATCTCCAATATTATCTCAATGTTATCTCTAGTATTATCTCTAACATGTATTATCTTTAACATTATCTATTATGTTAAAGTTGGGTACAGTTAAGGCTCCCAATGAGAGGAAAGTGTTGTCCACACTCAATTTGTATGAAAGCCATCAATTAAATATAGGCTCTTGTTAATACAGGTTCTCATTGAGAAATGTTCTTGTTAAGACTTGTTTATAATTTATTAATGGTTTTTCCTTTCTCTCTAAATGTTAATATCTATTTGTTATCTCCACTCAAAATGGCTTAGATCATATCTATGGTCATATGCATTTAAGACCCTATAGTTACTGGTAGAGATAATAACAGGAGATCTTAGAGTTACTGGTAGAGATAATAAAGGAGATCTTAGGGGTTACTGGTAGAAATAATACTGGAGATCTTAGAGTTAGTGGTAGAGATAATTATGGTAAAATATTAATGGAGATCCTGTATTTATAGACTTCTGACTATGCTAATTTAGCATATAGCAATAACAGTGTCATTTATATGCCATCCAAAGACTTACTTCACAATTAAATACACACATCAATCCACTTGGAGCTTTGTGGTAGTCTTAATTGGTTATATCATAAACCTTAAAACAATCCCCCTTTTTATCTAACCAGAAATATTAATTTGAGGATTTGTATTGAGTTTTTGTTCATTGAGGGCAATAGTAAATCAACCAACTCTTCATTTGTTAACTCAATATAACTTTGTAAAATAATATAAAAGTATGTATTAAATGGGAGTAGTTAATATCAAATTGAATTTTCTATCTTTAATTCCAATAATCAAAGTAAACAAAAGTGATTTACTTTTGGGAGTAGACCAAAAATTATCGTAATATTTCAAAGGATATATATTTTGTTTGCTGTTTTTGTTGCCGTGGGGAGAACATCATATCTTGACCTGGGTGGGAGAGCTTTATAACTCCCTTTGCTACATGTAACTACATGTACACACAATTTACTGTTGTTGTAATTAATAAGTGGTAATTTCAACGAGGCTTTCTTGATGATTTATGATGAGGATAGAAGTGTTGGTGAATCTGAAGACTTATACAAGTAAGTTTGTTTTTTTGTTGTGTCTTTTCTGACACTAATATTACACCACACCCTTGGGTCTATTGTTGTTTAGCATAAATGAAGACTTTACACAACACACACCACTGCCTCTGTGCAAATAGTTAGAGACTTTAAACTTTAGATAACATTGTTGTATTTTAGGGACAATCCTGATATTCTTAAATCAGTACAGAAAATTCAACGATTCAGGTGTTCCTCTTTTTATGCGAACTAAAATGAAAGATTTGTTAGAATGTGCAAGGTATCATAGTAAGGAAGAAGACTTGTAGGATGTTGACCAAGGATCCACCTTTTTTTGTAACTACTAACATAAAAATTACTAGTTCATCTAAGTGTTAAGAACTCAGATGTTGAACTTATGGTGGACTTTAGATGGTTTAAACCTTAAAAAATGTTGAGGGTCATTGTTTATAGCACCCACTAATACAATAAATTTCTTCTACTTTGGTAACTCCCCTTAAAAGGTTGCTGTGCCTAGGACTATTGGTTGCATGGTGTTTAGCAAATGGACCACATCAATTTCTGATATGGGGTTTATAGCATGTTTATAAGAGGTTCCACTTTATAGATACTTACATATTCCGACAGCACTTAATTAGTGGTTCTTCCCTTCAATGCAAGCAAATTACCTTAAAACTATAGTGCTGGCTAAGATTAGAATTTTAGATGTTAATAACTACTGTACAATGTAAAGTTGCATTATAAAAGAGAAAGAAAGTAAGCTAACGCCTTTTTCTACAAGTTTTAATTAAAATATTTTCAATAGTTAGTCCTCGTCTAATTGCTGACTATGAATTCGATTAATCGAGTTAATTAATTGTTCCTTATTAAGTGGAAAGCCAATGTCAAATAGTAGGCCATTGGATTATCAACATTGTGCACATAATATGACACTCACACACTGACATGCTTACCCTATTTTACCATGTGTTCTTAACTATTTGTGAACAATCAATTGGGAATGTGATAATCACGATCGTCCTTCAAGTGTAGGATATAGATTGGTATGCTTATGCTCTTCTCAAAAAATGTTTAGAATACAAAATTTAATGTAAAATTTCTTGCTCTAATGTGATGTTAGTCTTTATTTTTTTTAAAGGTTATTTTGCTCAGGAGAATGCTTCAGTATGTCTCATGTGACTACAGAAAAAAAATAAAGTTTATACAAAAAAACAATATACCACCTTTTCTCTTTTGCTCAACTCACTTTTAAAATCAATTGTCATGTATTATAAATTAGAATCATTTTGTTTTACAAATGCTTTAGTTTTCCATTATACCTTATTTGTTAACTGTTGGAAGTTGCAAGCTCCTAAAACGTGTTGTGTTAACGCATCACCTCATTAGTAATCATAACACCTGTCCTCGCTCAATATATAGTGTATATCATGACCTTTAGCTTTAATTGATTAACACGTTAAATTAATCTAAAGTGTAAATAAATTTTTTGTGTTATTATTTTTAAATTTTAGAATTTAATTTCCATAAATGTAATTTGCAGGACTCCATGCCCAATAAATTTAGTAATCAATAAGGTTCTTATATTGTTTTATCAACAAGTATCCCTCAGGTTTTGCGCCCATAATTTTCAGTATTTCAAAGTGAA
>NW_024534319.1:0-42635 GCF_016097555.1 Gigantopelta aegis
TCAGCAAAACATAAAAAATTGAAGCACAATAGTCTTAACAAAGTGATTTTTCATTCTTCCCGATGTGACCCGTTAATATATTTGAACAGTATATGCAAACAAATATTTTATAAATAATATATATATATATATATTTATTTCCAACTGTTAGATTGGATTCTCTCACATTAATTTTCCTAAGTTATGTCCTGTTCGGTGGCATCTTGATATATGTCATCCAACATTCAGATGGGATTCTGAAAGGGAATTTTATATATATATATATATATATATATATATATATATATATATATATATATATATATATATATATATATATATATATAGTCTGGATGGATCTGCTATGTAATTAGCTATTGTTTAGGCCTATTATTAATGTAAACATTTAGTTCTTTCTATTAGTTTTAAAAGACTACCCTAGAGAATCATAGCCTACCAAGTTTCAGGTGTCAGGAATCAAAACGTCAAGAGAAAACAAACTAAACTTATATGAATTAGTATGGCATGTTGGTGGAGTAAATGGACGTTGATTTCTGAGTTTAAAACGATTAGTGGGATTAATATATGGCAAGATTTCATCCAGTAGATATTGAGGTGTTTCGCCTTTAAGTATTTTATGCATTAGAATTAATTTACTATTTTTGCGACTTTTATATAAAGGTTCCCAACCAAGTTCAAATATAGTTCGTCTGGAGATGTTCCTTTCCTAAGTCCTGTAATGATACGGGCAGCTTGAAGTTGCACTGACTCAATTGTATTGGATTCTTCAGCTGTACAATTATCCCAAATTATATTACCATATTCTAAGATTGGTCTTATAAATGCAACATACAATCCAGCTAATCATGTTATATTTTATTTTTTAAATTACAATTATTTTAATTTAATTTATATTATTTTATTATTATTATTATTTTATGTTTATTATGTCAGCATTCTGTTAAAACCCGGCAGTGTTCTCGTTGGGTGAAAATTAAAAGTAGGCGGCTGAACTACTTCGACACCCCCCCCCCCCCCACCCCCTCAATCCTCCCTCGTCCTTCCGAGTAAATCAGAAAAAAATATCCGAATAAATTTGAACAATGAAACCGTAGTACCTGATCAAAATCAAAGACAACAATGGGGGTAGGGGCAGTTAATATATTACTTAGATTTTTCAGCAGGAGAAGGGGGTGGGTGATGCATTATCTTCAGAGTTGGAAGCCAGTACCCCGTACACCCACCCACACTTCTAATGCCTATGATCTTAAATTAACAAACATACAGAAATATGGGTGTGGGTGGATATTTATGGAGGGTGTTTTGTTTTTTTCTTTCTTCCTTTTTTCACAAATAAAAATTTGAGAACTTTTTTTTCTTTAATATAGAGCTCATTATTTCTTTAAATAGCAATCTTTATGTTAGTTTGAATTGTTTCTTCTTTTTTAAAAAAACTTTTTTAAGTAACCCATCAATTCCTCACCCAAACAATTTCATAATTTGTGCAATGTTGTTGCTGTTGATTTCAGCGTCGTGCTAAATGCATGTTGTGATTTCTGCTTGTAAAATACCTAGGCTGAGAATGCCGACTTCACAGTATATTCCATTTATAAAAAAACACAACCCCCCCCCCCTAAAAAACCCCACCCCGTTAATAAAATTAAAATTTACGGTCTTTTTAAAATCCAGCTAACTTATTAAATGTCACCTTACAGTCTTACAATTATATATCTAACATTATCTAACAAATATGATTATTGTAAACTAATTCAGTGTACGTTTAACTGCTATTTGTATAAATACTGCAGGTTTGTTTCCCGCGATCGCGATCTGCAAGCGTGCTCTCGACCATAGGTACGAAATTAACAAAAACAAAGGGAAATGACGAAACGGCATTAACTATTGTTTTTCTACACGTTTACATCAAGATTTACTTCTGTGTAATCGTATTGTTTAATGTCCACAACAATGTCTCTTGAAACGTGGGTGTCAGCTGACTCTGAAGTATGACATATATTCGTGCTGAGAGCTGTCCTCAGTTAGCCAATGAACATTCTTCCTAATGTTCGCGAACTATTTGATTGGTGTCCGTCGTGTCCATTTGGTTTAATGTGAAGCGCACAAACCAGTGTAGCAAACGTTTTGCTTTCACTTGGTCTGGCTGAACTCGGACCTTGGGATAGCCTACATTTCTTTCGGCCCTGAACTGGCATGTGTATTCAAATTGACACGCATTTTCGGTTTGTTTTTATTACTTTGGTTCAAAGACTTTACAAAGTTAAAATAACAAGTTACAGATCTTCCAGACATTGAATCACCGTCACATTGCTGTCATACATGTTGAATGCATGCCGTTAAAATTAATAACCGTGATTATTAAAATAAGCAAACATCATTAGGCCTATGCTGTATTCTGGATGACACCGTTTCTCGTTACCGGTCGCGAGATAGCTATTACGCTAATTGAATATTTGATATTATTATTATGTTTGAGGTGTCTGATAGATTATGTAACCGTTTGTTCACATCAGAAGATAGAAAATAGCTTAGCCAAAATATTAGCCACTTACTAATTTTATTAGCCTTTTTTTCTTCTTTTTTTTTTAAATTATTTTTAATTAGCCAATGGCTAATTTGGCTACCGACAGTGCGAGCCCTGGATGTTTTGTGTGTGTGTGCGTGTGTGTGCGTGTATGTGTGTTTGTTTTGGGAAGGGGGGTGTTAGGATAGAAATTATTGATTGCCAATTTAACTGGGGGTTTTGAAAAGTGCTTCACCGCTCGTTTACCGGTATTCAGTTAAATGGTACAGTTAATTCTGTCAATTAATATTTTCTTTGATCGGCCTTGAAGCTTGATTGCTCGGCACAGAAATCCCGTTACACGTAAGCGACTTCCTGTCGGATTAGCGGTCCCAGTAGATGTGGTAAAATTACTAAACCCCAATTTTGCGCAGACAACTGGTCCATTGTTTGATATTTTGGAAGTGTTTTCCATCATCACAATGATCAGGTGTGCTCGATATACTGGTATACAAGTTGTTTGCAAGAGGTAGTCGACTGCCACGCTCGTACTTGTGATAATTGTTTTTCTAAAGCACTTCAAATCAAGGCGTAGCGGCAGTTGATTTAAGGCGCTTAAATTCCACGCTGTCAAAGCGCTTACTTTACGGACCAAGGCGTGTCGGGCCCCTACGCTTAACGGCCCTGGGGAAACTCCTGAAAAGATCACTTGCTACTAATGGAAAAATGTAGCTGATGATTAATAAATCTATGTGCTCTAGTGGTGGTGTTAAACAAACAAAAAACTTTTTCAAGCTATATTTAAAAAAAAAAAATTCTGTTACAAATAAAACAAGTTTAGCTCTGACTTGACAGATCTATGTCACTGTCTGGCTTTGAGCATTCTACCTTGCTGATATCTACAATGTATATGTCACAGCTTGTCAGTGGCCATGCATGTGATGTCAGATGCTTTTCAAATTGAATTTTTTTTTTTTTTAATTTAAATGTTTAATTCAAGAAAAAAAGAAAGAAATGCTTTATTTAACGACGCACTCAACACATTTTATTTACGGTTATATGGCGTCAGACATATGGTTAAGGACCACACAGATTTTGAGAGGAAACTCGCTGTCGCCACTTCATGCATGGGCTACTCTTTCCGATTAGCAGCAAGGGATCTTTTATTTGCGCTTCCCACAGGCAGGATAGCACAAACCATGGCCTTTGTTGAACCAGTTATGGATCACTGGTTGATGCAAGTGGTTTACACCTACCCATTGAGCCTTGCGGAGCACTCACTCAGGGTTTGGAGTCGGTATCTGGATTAAAAATCCCATGCCTCGACTGGGATCCGAACCCAGTACCTACCAGCCTGTAGACTGATGACCTAACCACGACACCACCGGTGTTTAATTCAAGATGCTCGCTCATTCAGAATATGGATGGATACGGCAGAATTAAAAAATATATATATTCTAATGTTACGGAAAGTGTAAAAGATATATTTCTTTAAATAATTCAACAATTATCCGGAAAATAGGTGTTTTAAAATTACCAACCAACTCACTGTTCTGTACAGATTACATTTCCTACTAACCTGATAACACATGTCAAAGTTCATTTCCTAGTGACCTGGTATAATAATCAAAATTAATTTCTTTGAGACTGGTATATAATGAAGCCTTTTTGAATAATTATGTAGAATTGCTTGTCACATTGAACCACCACCACCACCTATGCATGAATTCATGCATCTTAAAACAAGATTATCTTTTGCTAAATACATACCAGTCACAAACTCTTCCACAATATGATCGCCAGATCGTGTTTATACAATCTAATTAAAGTAGGCCTAAAGCGACTCGCTCACGCATGATTGTACACGCGTTCCACTCGGAGAAGTAATTCATTTGTTGACTTTCACACTACATATGAAAAAAACATATTTGTGCAACTGGCATTAAGAAAATCTTTATTTCTAATAATTTTAATATTAATAATGCAGGAATCACTCAAGAGGATTACCGGCGGATGGTAAGAGATAACGCAGAAATTGACTGGACTTGTGCACGGTGCACAGGTCTCAACCAAACAGCAAAGGGAAATTCATTCAACGTGACGGCCGACTTCGACATCCCTCAACGTATAGAGGAAAGGTAATCATAAAGTGTTATAATAGGTCCTTCGTCAATAAATCATAAAATAAAATAATAATAGTAGTATCAATGACAAACTTAGTATTAGGAATAACACATTTCACGTTATATACCGTTATTTGTAGTATATTCATGACATTCCTGTTTTCATTTATAGGTCCATTGTGGAGGAACCTCCCCAGGAGCAGGCCGCCACGGCTGATGTTGAACCACAGTTCCACATTCTCGATGCGGTTTCTCAACGAGGGAAACGCAAACTTGTGAACAACGGTTACTCGTATACCGTTAAGGTATTTCATGTATACTATTTCGCAAATACTATACAGTTAATCGAAACAAATATTATCCGTGAACAATAACAGTTAATTATTGTTTTATGTTTAGTGTATTTATTATTAATAATTATTCTTTCTTGCAGAGACAACGTGGCGATTCTACAACGTGGCGTTGTTCCGTGAGGAATACCAAGACGACGTGCCCAGCCATTGTCCAGCAGACCGGCGACACCTTCGTCAACGGAACCAGGGGACACGTCCACAGACCAGAGGCCGGCATCCAGACAACGCTTGCCGTCAAAGCGAAGGTAACGATAATAAAGAGTGTACATAAATGGTACATTACGGTATTTTATTACGTAATATATAGATATATAGTGATATATATTATATATATATATATATATATATATATATATATATATATATATATATATATATATATATATATAGAATATAACAATAATAATTTTTTTTATTTTGCAGATCAAGGAAACTGCTAAGACGGACGTGTTCCAGCCGGCGAGCGCCATCGTGGAGGGTATCATCGTTGACGACCTCGATGTACAGCAGACCTGGGATGCACTACCTGGACCCAGCAGCCTGGCCCGTATGGCGAACCGTGTGCGAGCAAAGATGAGACCAGCAGAGCCACGTGACTTGCTATTTGAGGTAATTTAAATAAGTACTGTGCAAATTATATCACATACATGTTAATATAAAAATAGATGCTATGGAACATTGAAACGACCACATGTAATTTGATCACATCACAGAATAAAGGATGCAGATAATAACAATATATGTCAATGTCTATACATGTAATTACAGATCGCAGAGAACTTCGTACCAGCAGACGTCTTCAAAGCCGACGTCCGGGTAAACACTCGGAGACATCTAGTGTTCGCGACGGAGAGGCAGCTCACTCTACTGGTCAACGCCAAGAGATGGTACCTGGACGGTACCTTCAAGGTTGTGAAGGATCCTTTCATCCAGCTGTTCTCCATACATGCTTTCCTGAGTCACGCCACGAAGCAAGTTCCACTTGCCTTTGTGTTCATGTCGCGGCGAAAGAGTAGAGACTACAGAGCCGTAAGTTGTAATACTGATGAAAAAACTTATGACTTATGACTTGCGTTTAATAATGATATATACACTCGGTGGTGATTCTCTATAATAATGTGTGTTGTGTTTCCAGGTCTTCCGCGCCATCGACGATCTGCTGCCACGACGAGCGTCTGTATTTGAATTTGTAGCAGACTTTGAGACAGGTATTTATATTTTAGGGGATTAAACATTTAAAATACATTTCTTGAATTTGTAGCAGACTTTGAGACACGTGACTATGCGAATATGTGGATCTTTAAACTTATGTTTATATTTGTGTTTGACAGGGATGTGGAAGGGGCTCCATGAAGTGTATCCTGGCTTGCAAATCAAGGGGTGCTGCTTCCACTGGAACCAGGCTGTCTGGAGGAAGGTGCAGGAGCTCGGTCTGGCGCAGCAATACATCAATGACGACGGCACCTGCAAGTTCATCAAGAAGGTCTTCGCCCTCCCGTTCCTTCCTTCAGAGCACGTGGAAGCAGCCTTCGACGGTCTCAGAAGAGGAACACAAGTTCAAGGACTGGTGACCCTCGTGGACTATGTGGACCGCACCTGGATGAGGAGCAGCGTGTGGTCGGTGAACGCCTAGTCGGTCTTCAGCCAGAGTGTGAGGACCAACAACGATGTGGAGGGCTGGCATCACCGACTGAACCACCGTGCCCTTGGAACAGCCCCTCCCTTCTACAAGTTGGTTCCCATGCTCCACACCGACGCCAGGCTGGTTCCTCTGACATGTCGGTTTGTCTCGGAGAGGAAGATGCGACGGCCTTCAGGATTCTACAGGGGAAAATTTTCGAACTGTGGGGACGCTACACAGATGGTGACGTGTCCACTTCTAGATTCCTGTCGGCCTGTGGAAAGCTGGACGTTTTATTTCTATGTTCTTTTGGTGATTGGTGTTTTATTTCATTATTATAACTATTTATGTATATGTGTTGTGTTTGTTTTTTGCGTACATATGTGTGTTTAACGTAATAAATGTGAGAATTTGGCAAATGGTTATTTCTATATTACAATACTTCTAGAAACCCATCCGACACTACGATATGCGCGTACGACATGCACAATTGTCATTCTTAATGGTGACCATATAGTTAGCGGTATCTATCGGTATAATGCATTATTATTACTATAGTACAATACTACGACATGGCCAACTATCATACGTAACACGCATGCCCCGTCTATCAGTCTAATAACTCGGCCCAGAGTTGTCTGGGCCGAGTTGTCCCCCGGGCCGAGTTGTCTGGTCCCCGTGAAAATGGCCACGTGACCTAAATTACCCCAAACACCTTACACTACACATTGCAAAAATCTGCACTCATCGTGAAATTATAAGATTTTTTTCTGTAATAAATGCATCAATTTGGTATCTTAAAATATTTATTTTTCATTTTAATGTATTATTTATGAAGTCAACGTGATCTAGGTGTATTTAAATTACCCCAGAACAAAATGCCTTGATCGGCCATTTTTGGTCATGACCTGCATGTCGATCATGCTGAAAGCGTTACACTGGTTCTGTTGTCATCAAACACCACACAATATAAGATTAAATACAGTTAAACATGTCAACATATATATTAAAAGTATCCAGAATTAGAAATTTGTTTTGTAAAATCATGTTACCTTTTTTCTTCCAAATGTGACGAAAATAGGCTATAATAGTATGCACATCAAGCATTCATTAATAAACTGTGATTGTTTCTGCTCAGTCAAAATGATCTCAAATCCAATTCATAATGCAAAATACTTTTTTTGGTCATAATTTATAAAAAAATTCACAAAATAGAAACCGCGCGTTTTTACTGTTATCTCTTATAGCCAATCAAATCCTAGCTATGACTGTTCAGGAACCAACCAATCATATTATCGCTTTTAACCTGCTTTCGTCTTTTTATGACAAACAAGCTTATTATTGCGAATTTTGTTTGCAAAATATATTTTAAAACGGACGTACGCTTACAGATTTGGTACTTTATTTTTCTTCCTTGTGATTTAAAAACAAAAACAAAAACAAACAAACAAACGAAAAAACATTTTTATTATTATGTGTGTGAAAATTGAGAGTAAAAAAAAAAGAAAAGAATCTTAATAAATGATAGACCAAAAGTGACGATACCTGGGGAGGGGGGGCACAATCTGTTATAGTAATATCAATTAATTATAATTTGGTTTTGGTGCCTATCTTCACACAATCTGGTAAACAAAACAAAAAAACACAAAAAAAGTTGGTAGGTGGATGTGAGATGTAGGCCTACAGCATGAATAGAGCATGGTTGAAACAACAGCACTGACAGCAACTGCCTTATGTACTATGTGTGTGTCTGTATTACAATAATAACAATTATTATTGTTATATATATTTTTTTAAACAATTTTCATTTACTTTATTTTTTAAAGATTATTTCTTTTATTATTTAATTTAAATTAATATAATTATATTATTATTTAGCAGCTGTAGTGTGTGTGTGTGTGTGTATATATATGAGATGTTGGTGATAGGCCTACATGTAACTTCTTTTTTTTAGTACACCTCCCCCTAGAGGGTGGTTGCAAATTATTGAATTCTGTATTTAATAATAGATAAAACCGGCCTCGGTGGCGTCGTGGTAGGCCATCGGTCTACAGGCTGGTAGGTACTGGGTTCGGATCCCAGTCGAGGCATGGGATTTTTAATCCAGATACCGACTCCAAACCCTGAGTGAGTGCTCCGCAAGGCTCAATGGGTAGGTGTAAACCACTTGCACCGACCAGTGATCCATAACTGGTTCAACAAAGGCCATGGTTTGTGCTATCCTGCCTGTGGGAAGCGCAAATAAAAGATCCCTTGCTGCTAATCGGAAAGAGTAGCCCATGCATGAAGTGGCGACAGCGGGTTTCCTCTCAAAATCTGTGTGGTCCTTAACCATATGTCTGACGCCATATAACCGTAAATAAAATGTGTTAAGTACGTCGTTAAATAAAACATTTCTTTCTTTCTAATAGATAAAATAAATCCATACTGTGATAAACACTGCGATGGGGATCAACTTCCCCATCCCCCAACTACTTTTTACAGATCTTTATTGTAACAGGTGGTGTGTCGGGGAGGTCTATTGGAAGTGAGGAGGTAGTATGGGATAATTACAAAATGATCCTGTTTTAGTCATATGTGTATCAATATTATTTTTTTTTTTATTTTTTTAATTATTGTAAATATTATTTAAATATGTCACGTATGTTTGGTTGTTTAGCCACTGTTCCCAATTAATTCAATAAATCGTGTGAGAAGTTAGGAATTAAAAAAAAATAACCATGAAAATGTTTTGGACTTAGTTTTTTTCCCCATTCATTTGGAACACATCATTTCCTTTGCAAAAGGACTATCTTCAAACTAATATTTCGCTTATATTTCACTTATAGAAACAACAAGAAAAATATCCAACTCCAGTTCACTTATACCACCGATAAACCACTTATAGGTGTAGTATATGTGGAGTATCAGTGAAGTGTCAGTTAACCATTCTTTTCACTTATACAAACTGATACTTCACTTATACCAATATATAGGTAATATTGCAATATATAGTGGCGTATAAGTCAAGTATACTTCACTTATAAGTTTCGGTAAGGGAATAACTAGCCACAGTAATTTCTGATGTTGTTAACTAACAATGCATGTACACCTTTAAAACGAAAACTGGCCTGACAAAATAATCTAAGCCGGCACACTTTGTCTGATTGATCATTTGTCTTTCAAATACTTCCGGCAACAACAGTTTGATCAATACACACGCACAGAGTTTTAGAGGTGAATAATCTATTAAATCTTTATGGAGGGATCAAAGAATTGGGTCGAGAGATCGAGTTTATCGAGTGTTTGAAGTTTCGAGTTTTCGAAGGCCGTTGTTACTAGTTTGTATAGCAATTCGGCCGGGACCGTCACTTCAGGTCGAGAGATTGAAATTTTCGAGAGATAGAAAGTGGAGTTATTGAAGTTTGACTGTATATTGTAAACGTCATGGTAAATTATCTTCTTGATAAGGGGCAGGGCGACCAACTTTCCGGAATTTTCCGAAAAATCCGGAATTCTTGACCCATATCCGGAATTCCGGAATTAATGCCAAATATTCGGAATTTTTTCAAATTCGCTATCATTTTTTTTTTTAGAAGCAACCATTTCTGAACATATTTTACATTTTCTATATTTTTAAATCCCGAGTTTATTAAACAGAGTATCATTCTGCATTCTCCATTGCAACATGAACTTGGTATTATCGACAGTTTCGTACTATTACTAAAACCTTTGTCTATTGGTTGTATTTGTCAACAGCCGACCAATGAAAATGTTTTTGACAATCAAGTAAACTGACGCCATGTATGAAATTTGTCTTATTTGTTATGTAGTTTATGTATTCATTTAAAATATATTTCAAATATCATATAGCAATTACTACGGGACAGACATCGGTTCTATGGCGATGCATGCAACTTCGCCACGGTGTGTAAAAACCTGAACATATAACAGAACACTTGCGATCGTACGAGAAAAAAAACAAAACAACGGATCCACAATTCTCTTCTTAAGTTCTTTTCGTATGTTTTCAGGTGCTATTGGCTACCAGTAATCTGTGTCACAATTATAAGACACAATTAATTATTGTTTTAATTCTGTGACAAATTTTGCACCAAATAAGTGTTTTATATCATTCGAAGATTGCAGAGATGATAAAAATAAAATGTTTTCATTGCTCAAATAAAATATAACTTTTATTATGTGTGTTAAACATACAAATGGATACTGATATGCATGGGACACGTACAATTAACAGAGGCTAATTAAAAGTACTGTTAAATTACGTTACGATAACTGCAGTAAACTTAGCTACTTGCAGCCAGTTTAGTGCTCATTTGAAGCGTAGAATTACTAATAAAAAGTTAGCTATTTGGATAACAACTGTCTGTTTATAAATATTGATATGCTTTAGAACTGAATGCTTATGCTCACCGAAACTGGTTCACTCATGATACTGTATACAATTATGTTTGCATGCAACATACAATTCAGTCGATCGAATTTGCTTGGAATTTCCGAACACAAACTGCCTCTTAAAATTTATCACTTTCGTACACTTGCCATTTTTGTAATTCCGTAGTCTGCAGCAAGCATCGTCCACCATTTCAAAGCTTGGCTAAGACCGCGAGGCTGTTCACAAACTTCGATTGCTTGTGAAAGTAAAAAAACTATAACTGACCCCCACGCTCCTCCCCCTCCTTTCTGTCTCTCCCTCTCTCTCTCCCCCCCTCCTTTCTGTCTCTCCCTCTGTCTCTCCCCCTCTCAATCTCTCTCTCTCTCTCTCTCTCTCTCTCTCTCTCTCTCTCTCTCTCTCTCTCTCTCTCTCTCTCTCTCTCTCTCTCTCTCTCTCTCTCTCTCTCTCTCTCTCTCCATCCAATCCATCCATCCATCCATCCTGGATATGGACAGTGTGTAAAACGAGGTCATGAAATTACCACTGCACGTTCGGTTTCTCACTAACATAGTAGCATTTCATATATGCATGGGGCGAGGTCGGTGTGGGATTGATCCCCGTCGGTAGACCCATTGGGCTATTTCTCGTTCCAGCCAGTGCACACGACTGGTATATCAAAGACCGTGGTATATGCTACCATGTCTGTGGAATGGTGCATATAAAAGATCCCTTGCTGCTTAAGTGTGTCTTTAAATAAAACAATTCCTTCAATCCTGACTGAGTCTGTGTGTTGGACTTGCATCGAAAGTGTCAAACGCCAGAATTTCTAAGAAAAACGGAGGGTATACATGTACTTCCCCTGAAATGTTTGAAAAATTAAATGTCTTGAAATGCAATGTTCTGCATTCTACAAGTAAAGTTCATCCTGAAAAATGGAGGGGTATACTTTTTTTTTTAATATTAAAAACAAAAATCTCTTTGGTAAACTTGTCCATTACGATGCCCACCCCCCAAACAAACCCAACAAAAAACAATAATAATAAAATAAATAAATAAATAAAACCTGAAACTAATGTTATTCACTGTGAAATCATTAACTCAAGATATTTTCGATCATCATTCTACAGTAAAGGGTTAAAGTTTTAAAAACCCACATAAACTCGTTTCCAATTTTGCTTCATTCTGATAGCAGTTATTATTATTTTTTTAACATTCACAAATTAAGGGAAATAAACATATTTAGTAATATTTAAATTTTGATTTAAACTGCTTACGTTTTGGGACAAGTTAATTTTGTTGTGGGCAAATGAAATTTGAGAGTTACTTGTCCGGCGGGCAATTGAAAATTTTACGATATAGCCACCCCAGAAAAAAAGCTGAAAGTGGGCCTTGAAAATACCTAAAAAATTCTTGAATTTTGTCTCAAAAAGCTTAAAATATGAACCCTGTTGACATTGCAACTTATGTCCTTGAAGGTACTCCTCCAGATATTCCCTCTGATATCACAGCACGTAGCACTGGTCCAGACTCAATCTCGGTTGCCTGGAAAGAAGAATTTAATGGAGGATCAAAGCAGACGTTTATTGTACAATACCGAGCAGACACAACAACAAAGTGGACGAATCTGACTGAAGAGTTTCCTGAGAAAGGTTTCCACACAAACCACACAGCTGTCAAATCGAATCTTCAACCAAAGACAAGATACCTGGTGCGAGTCTCGGCTTATAACAAATATGGACACTCAAATTTTACGAAGGAGCAGGAGGCTTTGACTGAAGGTTTGTGTAAACACTTTGTAAAACAGCCTGAAAGACAGAAAATTAAACAAATCTTTTAAGTTTAGACATGCATTGTTTTGATTGTAATTCAGTTTAACACATTGGTTCAGAGCTGTATATTTTCCTCCACCTACAGTAGACCCAACAGGTTGCATCACATTCTGAGGTATACATCCTGTGTGTAGAAACGTGTAATAGGCAATTTAAAATAATATTCTTCATTCTCATCACTTTATAAAGTTTATTTACAAATGGGAAGGACGGGCAGATTTTACTTTCATTTTTTTTTTTTTTTTTATCCCGCAATCACTGTATACATTGGCAAGATATTATGACTAGATAAATCTCTATATTTTCAGTCACTGACCAAAATATAGGTCACGTGACATAAGTCCGACTCGACTCGAGTATTTCAGAGTAGATTTTCAATAAACATAATCTTTAAATCATTTGTTGAAGTACAGTAAATACAAATAACTTTTAGTTTTGCAATAACAACACAAAACTTGTATATTTGTTTATGAATTAGAGTTTAGAAACGTTTTTAATGTGACAGAATGTAGCTAGCCATCTTACAAATAATGACGTCATGTAGGCCTATCTTGTATGACGTCATACGGCAAAAGCCTTGCTAGGTTAACACTACTCGATTTGTGTACACAAAACTAATAAATAATGATTTTCCGAATAGTCCTGTAGGAATGCAGGATAAAAGAAATAACTGGTTACTGTCTTTAAATCCTGTGCAGGTCGAATGGGGAATGCAGCTCGGCAGAGCCTTGCTACATTCGCCATTAATTAATTCTAACTTTCGCAGGATAAAGCTGATATCTTAAGACAGTGTCTCGTTCCTGTAGTCTCATCTTCATCATCAACGTCGTCACCATCATCGTTGTTTGTGCGTTTGGCGGTTTTCATTTCATCTACTATGTCAACGTCGGTCATTTCTGTGCCGATGGGTATGCCATTATCAAGATTGATGTAGCGTAGCATGGTGTCAGGTGTCAGGCCATGTTGCACCAATGTAGAGAGGGGGAGGTCATCAGGGTCGATGTCGGTCTTAATTGTCATCGTCATGTTCTGCTGATTCTGTGTTTGGAAAGTCAAACCCAGCATGGCGGAAACAGTTTTTTATCGTCGTGGATGTCACATTGCACCAGGCCTGCTGCATGAGATTCAGGGCATCTAAGATATTTCGTGTTAACTCACTTTTAGCATCAACAGCCGATATGAAACGTAGAAGGACCCTTTTCCTATAGAAGACTTTCAAATTTTGGATGACTCCCTGGTCCATAGGTTGGGTTTTTGATGTAGTGTTTGGTGGTAAAAACACAAGCTCAATTGATTTTAGACCCGCTATTTTAGGATGGGCAGGACAATTATCCACTACAAGGGCTATGTTTCTCTTTTTGCGGGACATTTGTTTGTCTATATTTTTCACCCAGTCAGTAAAAATATCTGACGTCACCCAGGCCTTTTTGTTGACTAAGTATTTAGTTGGCAATGTTTTGATATTTTTAAAACAACGTGGTTTTACAGACTTCCCTATGATAAGCAATGGCAGTTTGTTGCTGCCAGACATGTTTGCAGTAACCCGTTCTTTGCTCTTTTTTCCCCCATGACAATTTACATCTTTAAATTCAAGTGTTTTGTCTGGCAAAAGGCGATAAAATATCCCTGTTTCGTCGGCGTTGTAAATATCATCGGCATTATATTTACTGAGAATCAGTTGTAATGTCTCATGCCATTCTAAAATTTCAGTTGATTGTGTCTCTACAGACCTTTCCTCCCCACACACCTTTTTAAATGTTATCCCTTTCCTTTCTTTAAATTTATCCAGCCACCCCATAGAAGCTTTAAAGTTTTCACAGTCAAACATATTAGCAAATTCTTCAGATTTTGTAAGTAATACAGGGCCCAAAATGGGGAGATTTTTATCTCTAGCATTTTTTAGCCATTTTAAAGTTGCCGCCTCTACATCCTCAAACATTCCTGATCTAATATTCTTACGTTTTGGCCCAAACTTTAAATAACCTTCTTGGATAGAAATCTTATTTTTAACCCAGGTTGAAAGAGTACTTGGGGGGACACTAAATTCTATAGCAATTTGTTTTCTTGTCTTTTTACCTGCCACGACCTCCAGTACCGCTTTGTATTTCGTCTCAATGTCTTTTACTGCCAATTTTCACTTTACACCTCTACTTTCTTTTTCCAACCTGGTTATCCCCCATTTCTGGGCCCTTCGCCAGATTGCTTGGATGTCGAGAAAGCATAATTATTGACTACCAATCTGGCTATCCCCCCGTTATCGAGTCCTTCCCCAGATTGCTCGATCTGTGATGTATCAGTTTCCAACATAACTAAATGACTGGTAATTAATAAAAATAAATTGACATAAATAGCAGAGCTGAAGTTTGACACAATTCACTTTGAGAGCAAAAAGAAATGCTCTTTGAAGTAATTTCGTATTACATAGCAAGGCCCTCCACCATGCACAAACACTGATGATCATTTTGTTCCGCTTAGCTGGCGATCTATTCTTCTGTAATTATCACCCTAATCCTCGACAGCCCAGGCCACCCGAGACAGCAGCGCTTCGCCTGATTGACCTGAGTGACAATTCATTTGTCTTTAAAATACTATCAGCAATGACAGTTTGATAAATCAACACGCATCAAGTTTTAGAGGTGCATAATCTGTTAAATCTTTATGGCGGGACCAAAGAATTAGGCCGAGAGATCGAGGTCATCAAGTATTCGACGTCTGAGTTTTCGAAGGTCGTTTTTACTAGTTTGTATAGCAACTCGGCTAGGACCGTCGCTTCAGATCAAGAGATAGAAGTTTTTGAGAGATCGAAGGTATAGTGTGATCGAAGTTTTACTGTATATTTATATATATATATATAAAAAGAAACTTATCACTTTTAAAATAAGTTTATCTGAATTAAAGATACTGCAATAAGTTTGAAAGTAATGAGATAACATTCACCAAAACACACCCTGTGTTTCCGAAAAGTCACTGTTTCCGGATTTAGTGAATTTCGTGCATGATTGTTGCATAAATACCGGTGCGGGACAAAGCAAGGAAGCAGTATCAAAAAGAACATCAGAGAGATGCCAAGACTTATCCAAGCAGAACGCAACAGAGCTATCGGTATGGCGATATGCATGGGGGCCTCTCAACGGCAGATTGCAAGAACCTTCAACTGCAGTCAAGCTGCCATCAGCAACTTGTTGAGCCGTTATCAGCAGACAGGCCAGTCACAAGACCGTGCAAGATCGGGAAGACCAAGGGTCACAACGCTAGCTGAAGACCGCTACATCTGGACAATCCACCTGTGGAACCGATTCGTGACGGCGATGTCAACGGCGGCGACGGCACTGGGACACCCCATCAGCAGACAAACAGTCTTACGATGACTCCGCAGGGCTGGTATCAGAGCTTTCTGCCCTTTCCGTGGAATGGCCTTGACCCCTCTACACCGTCAACGCAGATTACAATGGGCACGAACTGTACGTCGGTGACAGTGGCGTGATTGGGAAAGGGTGCTGTTAACGGATGAAAGTCGCTTCAACATGTTCCGAAATGATGTCCGAGTTTGTGTTTATCAATGTAGTGGAGAGCGACTAGTGCCAAACTGCATCCAAGATGGTGGAGCTGGCATCATGGTATGGGCGGTATTTGCGGTCAACAGACAACAAGGCTTCTCATCATCCATGGAAATCTGACTGGTCAAAGATACAGAGATGAAGTGTTGTGACCTGTTGTAGTGCCATTCTTGCGTCAGCAGCCTAGGGGTACCCTTTTGCAGCAGGACAATGCACGACCTCATACAGCCAGACTTGTTCAGGATTATCTCAACAACGTTAACGTGAACGTATTGCCTTGGCCATCATGTTCTCCAGACATGAATCCCATAGAGCATCTCTGGGATAATTTTGATCGACAGCTGAGACAACGCGTACCTCCCCCAGCAAATCGACAGCAGCTTGACCAGGTTTTGTTGGATATTTGGCGCAGAATTCCTGCTGACGTCATCCGGCGACTGATGACATCCATGAGAAGATGTGTTTTGGCGTGTATTGATGCAAGGGGTGGTCACACACGCTACTGAGGACATGTTTTGTCCCATGATTTGACTTTAGAAGCACCTTTTGAAGGGACTCTGATTGTGTCATTTTTAATTTTGACCTCATGTCTCTTTCGCTCGGCCTTATGGCAAGTGCACTATCGATATGGCAATGCTTTTTTGAAAGACATTGGAAAATGATTCCTTTCAGTAAAATAATCATCATATAGATCACATCTGTCTTGGATTTTTTTTTATGGACCTACTGAACAAGGTGATAAGTTTCTTTTGCCCGTTAGTTTATATATATATATATATGTATATATGTATGTATGTATGTATGTATGTATGTTCGTACGGCTCCACCACTTCAGGAACTGGCATGCATAAATCTCATCTGAAGATTCACAAACAACTGGCCATCGGCCATTCTTGCTGTAACCGGAACGTGCCGGAAGTGGTTAGTGGTTAAGGGACGTAACTCTGCCTATTTTTTCTCACAAATTTCAAATAGAGGCTATTGACATTCAGTGTTGCCATGTATAAAACTATCCAATTTAGTCCTAATAATGCCTCTAACTTGTAAAATGTCTTCCCACTAGAAACATGAAACAGAGGTCTCAATTTATAGTTTTATGGTGTAATGAATAAGTGCTTCGATAAAGTCTACCGAGTGTCCGCTGAAAAATAGTCTGTCGCTGATCACTGTGATTTGCTGGTGTTTCTCTGTAGAGCAAACTACTCAGTGAGGGCCTCTTGTATTAAGTTCAACATCGGTGGTAATAATTTGTTTTCTACTGTTGCCGCAAAGTGTTTCAGATGTTTGAGCATTTTGAGTACTTCTGTGTAAGAGAGGTCAAGCAATGTGTTACTCTGTGTATCATCATCATCGACACCCAAACTGTCACCATCTGGTTTCTCCACACTTTTTTCATTGATTAATTTCACTTTGTTCTAAAGAGAGTTCAATACATTGTCGTTTTTTTGGTCGCTCCACCATTGTAAATTTAGTAAGACAATGCAAGACAGAAGCGTCATTCGTATTTATGCAGCTACTATTTTTTTTTCTCGAAATAACATCGTTATGATGCAATGCAGGTATTAACACATACAAATAATCTGATTTATCTTGCTCCCTATATATCCATGTCATTGTTCATTGTCTATTAAGCCTTCAAAGAGGCACACTTATTTCATAACACTTTCTTTTGTGTCCTAATTACTGGGGAACTGCGTCATTGTTTAAAAGGTGACCACTGGCAGACAGGAGAGGTAAGATGGCGTGCCGGTGTAGACAGAGCTAATTATTTTATGACAACAGTTCTTCCTAATAAGCAACCACAATTAATATAGTGCATGGAATACATAGGTCGCAGATTTATTATTATTACACATATATTTATATACATACATGTATATAGCATATCCATTAAACTTTCTCCAGCATGGAGGCAATAACCACAACAAATGCTACATGTCCACCAGCTTAGTGAAAGGATAAAGTAGCCAAAACTAACCCCTGTTCCCTGTGAAAACCAGGCAAACAGATATTACGACCCCTGGGAAATGCACGCTGTGCAAACCAGGCAGTCATTAAACTGTAATGTTTATGGTAATGTTTTATCAAACCACAATAAACTCAAATCCCTTGGGCTAAACAAGCAGATTTAATAAATACTTACGTAATATACATCCAGAATTCTGCCAATAATTGTATACAGGTATATCTGAAATCTGCAACTTAATTGAATTAATATTTATATACACTTTTTAATACTAATTATTAAACAATTATGGCCTATGTGTAGGCTACTCATCATTAAAATTCTGTTCTTATATTCCATCCTTTTTTTAAACATCCATATAAATGCACATCTTTGTAGAAAAAACATGGTGGGTTTTTTCTGTTCCACGTGATCTGAAATTGTAATAAAACTAAGAGCAGACTATGAAATTGATCTTTATACTTAGGGATGGGTGGGGTAGGTGCTAAGTCATTTATTTAAATGTAATTGTTTGTTTGAAAACATTCAAACAAGTATGACATCATAAACAGAAGTATTAGGTCACAACCCTATCTATGACCAACCTTGTCATCATTGTAACAAAAATAAATTGGTTAAATTTTAGCTTTAAACTTTATTGCTACATAAACCGTTCTTTTGTACTTCAATTTGCATCCGAAGTCCGGAATAGACAGCATCCAGTGTTGGCAGAGTAGCTCCTAATAAATCAGTGGTAGCAGAACGGGACTTTAAAACTGCATGTGCTGGTTTACACAGAATACTGGTTTAGATGGATGCCGGTTTGGACGGAGTCCACTGTATATGGATGCAACTGTCAGTGACATGGAATATGTTTATGGAAAGCAAGACATTTAATTTTAATTTAATTATTCTGTTTTCTTTCAAATTGTTTGGTTGAGAAAAACTTGAATTTAACCAACATTTAAAAAAAAAATTAGCCAAATTTTGTAGTTTAAAAAATCATGTTTATTGATAAATTGTAAAAACCAGTTCATTTCTAGCACCAAGTTAATGATCTGTAGCTGCATGTTACAGTTAATAATTATAGGAATTTCTGTTGCACCTATTTCTCCTTCTTCCAACAGGTAAGCCAAATGACAATAAAACTGGAAACACCGGTGGACAGCCCATGGAAGCTAACAGCAACAAACCCCCTAAATAATGCAGAGAACACTACCATGAATATGAAAGTGCTTGACAACAGATTAAATAAAATAACATGGATTCAGAAGAATGAGATCTTCAACAAAAGAACATTGACACTGGCCGTCTTTGGGTGGAATATTCAGGTTTACTTTAGTATGCTACTGTATACGTTTTGCTCACGTTTATCCTAACACAGAAAGAGTGAAAATGCAGAATTATCCACAACCAAATCTCTTAAAAATTAAGTTGAGGCAAACATGCAAGTACTTTTCTTACTCTCAGTAGAATTAATGATGGTGTACATGTACGTGTATGTTTGAGGTGACAAGCTTAATCATAAAATAGTATACCATTTTGCTCACCCAAATATGCTGACTACCTTTAACTTTAGTCATGTCTGTTTGCTTTGAATTATTACAGGAAGAGCTTTATTATCTGTACACAGTATTATAATATTAACAGGCAGAGGAATAAAATTATTAGACTATGAGATTTTTATTTTGTTTTCGATTTATTGAACAATGTTTTAAGAAAATAATAATATAAGTACATAAAGTGCATAAACATTTTTATTTCAAGATACACATATACATATGTATGCACATACATAACACTGTTGTATGTATATGTGTATCTTGAAATAAAAATGTTTATGAACTTTCGCTGTAAAATACTTAAGCATTGAAGATTTAAATATTCAATTGTGTGAAAACATTGGTTAGCCTTATTTTTTATTTGCCTGAAGTCAACGTTTTGTAGGCTTTGCCTAAACTGCAAAAAGAGTGTTATTTTCAGGGCTGTAGCTAGGATTATTTAAAAACAATTTGGGGGGGGGGGGGGAATGAAGTCTTAGAACGAATAAGCATGGGGGACACTAGGGGGTTCGTGGCATGTCCTCCAGGAAATTTAGAAATTTAGAGGCTGTGAAATACCATTTTGCAGCCATTTCAGGGAGGTTACTAACTTAAAACATCAATAACCAGTAGATTGTAATTTGAATAGCTTGCTATGGCCCCGATTTTAAGGTAGTTCTGTTAATCAAGATTTTAAAGTTTTATCCTGTTTTCACTTGTCTTATATAAATAAAATATTTGTAAATTTACGGCCAAATATAAAAAGGCGTTTTTGTTTGTTTTTATGTACGTGTTTAAGCATTGTAAAAGTATGTAATTATGTGTTTAAGTCAAAAATGGCTTTTGTAAATTCTGATTATAAGTTCATGTATTTACATATGGGAAAATATAGTCGCACAATATTTCAACTAAAGTTAAATATTAAGAATAAATTGTGTTTTGTATAAGATAGTGTAATTGAGGGATATTTGGATAACAACCATAAAATCAGTGCATATGTTTGCACTAAATAAAGGGATGCTTATGTTTTATGAGGCTCTAACAAAATTATCATAGCTCATATTAAGGGCAGGTTTTAGTTAATAAATTGATACTAAATGAAATTCTATAAAGTAAAATATGATAATTTTGTAAGGAAGCTGTATACACAGGCATTTAATTGTGTGGAAACTACACTGTTTTGTAAACACACTTAGATCATTAAGAAAAAATAAAAGTGTCTTTGTTATGTCGAATTATGTGTGACCTTGACACTAGAATAATGGCAGGTAACCGTTAGTAATTACTTAATGTGACACTGAGATACACCTATCTGAAGTCAAAACAAAAATATTACTAAATAATTCTTTACTTCTTAACAACACAGATTTTAACCTAACAACGACAAAGTTTGTTATTGTTCTTTTGTTTTTTCTTTTTGCAGTGTTAGAAATAATTTCTGTCTGATTATAAGTTTTTTTTGGGTTTTTTTGTTAGCAAGCGCTAAGAGTTACGCAGGCAGTTATCGGTTTGGGCAGCTTGCCATGCCAACAAGAAACAAGAGTAAATTATTCCTGGAATTTCTTGTTTATGAATGAATGAATGCTTAACGACACCCCAGCACGAAAACGACATCAGCTATTGTGTCTTCTTGTTTATATTTACCTTTGTTCCACATGACATAACTGGTATGGGATGTCAGACATCCATTCATTCAAAAAGAAAGAAACTCGTGTATATAACACACCAATAAAATGTGTATTCTACCACCAATCAAATATTTCTTTGATACTCGAAATATGTATTTTGATACACCATAAAATGTTTATTAGACACACCAATAAAATATGTATTTGGTACACCAATAAAATGCGTATTTGATACACCAATAAAATGTGTATTTAATATAGCAATGAAATATATATTTAATACACCAATATGTTTATTTAATACTCCAATAAAGATGTTTGTTTAATACACCAATTTAATATATATTTAACACACCCAATCTGTATACATCATTCTTGTTTATCCTCATACACCCATTTCTAATTTTGCACACGGCGTATCTTATCGAGTTCCCAGTTCTAAATCGCACAATGTTTTTATGTTTGGTTATCTGAAACACACAGTTCTAAAAAGCACAATACTATGAACTTATCCATGTTCGAGATTAAGTCCATGGGTCTACTACCCACAATATACTAACAAATGAAAAATCATTATCCCATGAACACTACTATAACATCGTATAAAAGAATTGAAATAAATAACATCGTTACAAATTCTGGCGACAGAAGTTGTTCTATCACTATTACGATGTCCTTTTACTCCTAGTGAAAAGTAAATATTGTATGCAAATTCAAAAACACACCATATCCCCTGGCACAGAAGATGTTCCATCGTGGTTATGATGTCCTGGACTGGGGCAAATTCGAAATTATTATATGGTATCCCATTGGGATACTCGGTTATTAAATACTGGTGCAAAATTAATTTCTGGTATCCCCGGCTATCGGGATACCGTTAATCTCGAACACTGTTATCTGAAACTATTACAGTTCTAAAATGTACATACTATGTTTGGTTATCTGAAACACACACATTTTGTTTCAAAGTACAATATTATGCACTTACATTTTCAAAGTACCATGAAGGTCTACTACCCACAATATGATAACAAATTCCCGAATCATTACACAATGAATAGTACTATGGCATCGTATCAAAGAATTCTTTTTATGCTGCGTTAATCATTCTGGCACAGAAGTTGTTCTATCTCTGTACGATGTCTCTGGGATTCTCTGGTCTCAAATAAGTCTTTGTCTCTCTTTCAAACAACTCCATCTCATTCTGGCACAGAAGATGTTTCATCGTGGTTATGATGTCCAGGGACAGGGGCATTCCAAATTATCATTATGGTAGACATTTGGAGGTTGTATCTATTAAATACCATGCGGATTTATGGGGGCCCCTATCCATTACTCTATCCGTCTGACCGGCCTCGGTGGGGTCATGGTTAGGCCATCGGTCTAACTATACCTTGTCTCTTTACCTTCCCTCACAGTACATACAGTTCCTTCGGTGAATGGGTTTTTTAATCCAATTCCACTTATTCCAAAATTTCATCGAGTAGCATGCCCTCAAGGCCCCCGCTATTTAAACCACTTGCACTGACCTGGATCCCGCATACTGGTTCAACATGCATCATTGATCCTGCCTGTGGGAAGCTGACGCTAATTCCATATTCCTTGAACTGCTAATCGGTCAGAGTAGCCCATGAAGTGCCGACAGCGGGTTTCCTCTCATAAATCTGTGTGTCCTTAACCTTATGTCAATCGCCATATAACCGTCCATGTGTTATGCGTCTGTAAATAAAACATTTCTTGCTCTCTCTCTCTCTCTATCTCTCTCTCTCTCTTTCTCTCTCTCTCTCTCTCTCCTCTCTCTCTCTCTCTATCTCTCTCTTGGTCTCACTCTGTATGTCTGTGAATCATTGTTGTCACGCCTCGTCCGCCTGATTCTCACACCATACTATTTATATATGCCGCCATCTTAATTACTCTATCTGTCTGACCGGCCTCGGTGGCGTCATGGTTAGGCCATCGGTCTACAGGCTGGTAGGTACTGGGTTCGGATCCCAGTCGAGGCATGGGGTTTTTAATCCAGATACCGACTCCAAACCCTGAGTGAGTGCTCCAAAAAGCTCAATGGGTAGATGTAAACCACTTGCACCGACCAGTAATCCACCATGGTTTGTGCTATCCTGCCTGTGGGAAGTGCAAATAAAAGATCCCTTGCTGCTAATCGGAAAGAGTAGCCCATGAAGTGGCGACAGCGGGTTTCCTCTCAAAATCTGTGTGGTCCTTAACCATATGTCTGACGCCATATAACCGTAAATAAAATGTGTTGAGTGTGTCGTTAAATAAAACATTTCTTTATTTCTTTCTATCTGTCTGTTTGTATGTCTTCCTGTTTATTCTATCTATCTATCTATCTATGGGTCTATCGGTCTATCTGTCTGTATGTCTGTGAAAAGGAAAGAGAAAGCGAGAACACATAATCAGGCAAGTAATACAAAGTATGCATACCATTACTGATTCCACGTCTGGTGTCTTCTAACGATATGTGTTGATGTCTGTAACAAAACTGATTAAATGTAGATATCACATTATTTCTCTTACTCAGGGATGACGTATGATTGGCAAATTTTGATCTCAACTGATGTATGTCCTTGATACTTGATACACACACACACACACACACACACACACACACACACACATTGTGCCGATATCTTAGGGACCACATACACATATCGAGTTAACCAAATATCGACTCAAATGTTCAGTCAAATATTTTAAAATAAATATGTACAAACAAACAAAATGTCATATTTAAATAAGATGTGTAAATTTTCTTTTATCGAATCATACATTTTAAAAATTAATTTTACACATGGAAAATTGTTATGCAATGAAGAATAAATTAATCAATCGATCAATCACACCACTGTTCACGTGCTGAACAAAGTTAATCAACTTTTAAAATGTTTACAAATTGTGGAATTAAGTCTCGTTGGATATTAGCACTATTTTATTGTATTGTTGAAATCTAATTATTTCACACTTATAAAATAATGCTATACTTACAAACTGGTTTCATTTTGCTGCTTTTCTGTCAAACAAAACAAAAACAAAAACAAAACATAAAATAATAAGCACACGATGAACGCAAGAAGAAGCAGGTAGTCTACAAATATGTTGTTTACTTTTTAGCCAAACTATGTTCGTTTTTATTAATAATAATTGTTTTTAATAACGTGTATATGATAAAATATACAAAAGCATCCATTTTCTGAAAATTGAACTAAGGTGTTAAATGTGTACTTTGGGAATACTAGTTATATCGCAATATTGAATATAATAGAGTTCAGATTTAATCAAATACAAAAAAAAAAAAGTCGACACATTCTTTATTTTGTGATCAGACACAGTTTATTACAATCATGGGTGTACGACCCAGGGGGGGTGGGGGGCAGGGGGGGCGGGGGGGAATTGCCCCCCCCCCCCCAAATTCGGGCAAAACAGTGGGGAAAATTCGGGCAAATTTTATCTGGGTAAGATTTCGGCCGAATCAACCCCTCCAGCCCCCCTAAATCAAAGAGTCCCCATACGCCCATGATTACAATTTATCCTGCAACCACCGTTTCTGTTGACAGAATATGATGACCGATAAAGCAAAGTCAGCTAGTAGCAGCATATGACTTGACGTCACTGACGTCACACGCATAGCCACATCATGCAACGTGGCTGAATAAACAGAAATAATAGCTTTTCCCCTTAATTTTTAGGACTTGCAGGATAGAGATAATAACTCTTCAATGACGTCGGATATCTGATTTATCCTCTTCAGGTCGAATGAGAAATTCCACTCGGCAAAGCCTCGGTGAATTTCCCATTCTTACCTTTATATGACAAAGCAGATATCCGACGTCATTAACTAGTTATTCTCTATAAATGTCCTTGTGCTAGTCTTACCAGATTTTGAAGAGACACACACTAAACCTCTTTTCTTCAAAGAGAGTCACTACCAAGGCAGACATAGCAATCCCTATAGCAATTCCTTCAATGTTTAATTTGTTTGATGAGGTCGGCAGAAGAGATTCATCTACAATAAAACAAAACAAAAAACCCCAAAAACCCTACAATTATTGCCCAAAGATACGTTTTACTGTTGCTATGAACCAAATAGAACAACAAACAATTAAGCAATATATATATATGAGTACGTCATGTTAATGCATTTTAAATGCATGACATAAACATTATTCTTATTAATATTATTATTAGTATCATTGAAAATACGAGAAGGCGAAAAAAGTATTACAAGTAATAATTGCCTTCAAACTACATGCTTTTTCGCTTCATCTATTTAGGCAGACCTCGAGGTGTTTTTAAATCACATTGTTGATTCACCACTTATTATTATTATTATTATTATTATTATTATTAGTAGTAGTAGTAGTAGTAGTGGTTGTGGTAGTAGTAATAATAGTAGTAATAATTGTACAGTTGTATTGAACAAAGTCTTTTATAAATTACTATCTAATTTCTTATCTGCAAATAACTTATTTCAGCATTATAATGCAAGGTATGGAAAGGTTGTTTAATGATACCTGGACATTTTAAACTATGGCTATTTCGCGTCTAACATACTTCAACACTCACTCTACAGTATAGGACAGAAAAAAGTATGCTGCTGCTAAATAACATACTCATAATGAATAGCATAAATACTAAAATTATATTCACTTTCCCAAAAGCTGGAACACTGTACAAAAGATCCGTTGCTGTCAAATAGCTTACTTCTACCAAATAGCAGTTAAAACGTATTTTATAAGCAATTTTTCACATGCTGGAAAGCGCATATCACGGCATTTTATATAGCTGTCGGGGTACTGATGGTGAGCACCAAGGGGATCAACCATGTAATACATCGCAACTGAGTTGAGCACTCTACCACTGAAACTACATCTCGGCCTACACTATAACCCCTCGGCTATAGATCTGTGAGTATGTATATAATGATTATACAAATCTTCCTGTTTCTCAGTAACACCCTTCTATCCATATTTATTGTAAGCCAAAACCGTTACAGATATCTCCTCTTTGGTTGAAGATTTGGTATGAATGCTTTTTGGATGGTGTTGCGACCTTTTTCTGGAATGACTCCAGTGAGATTTGTCCACTGTGATGTGTCTGCTCGGTATTGTACAACAAATGTCTCTGATGATCCTCCGTTAAATTCCTCTATCCAAGCCACTGTGATCGAGTGTGGTCCGTTGCCCCATGCTGTGACATCAAGGGGGAATATCTGGAGGACATTTTTTTTAGGATCAAAATGTGAAAGAAGCTTTTTCCAAGTATGGACCATTGAAATAAACTTATGCATTAATAAAACAACTAAATTAAATGCAAACATAATACAGCCTGGAAGGAAATGCTGATGCTTGAACAAAAACAAAAACAACAACAACTCAAAACAAAAAATCCACACCAAAAACAACAAGCAAACAACACACCAACTAATTCACCTAGAACAGAAAGGCAAACCATAATGAAATACTAAACTCCTTTGTATGTAATCTAACAAGGCAGCTATTTTTTAGCTGCTACCCTAAATTTTATGACTAATTACATATTTTCAAAATTTTAACTGACTTTTGTAAATGACAATTAATATTTGCCTCATTTTGGTAACCCACTATACTGTTATCGTCATTATCGTATCTCGAAAACTAGGATCAGCAAATTTAATCTAATTTAATCTACTAATGCAATTACTGGACTTAAATTGCTAGAATAATCATATATCGTCTTGGTTGTTTAAAGTACTGGTAGTAGCATAGCAAATCCATAACTCCAGTCTCTGGTGTCCATAAATAAATGTGACCGAAGTCAATGTTATCATGCTTACATGACAGTTGTTGGGCCATGTTGATCACCGGAACGATATCTAAAATATCAACATTAATGTATGGAATTATGATAAGGGAAAATGTTCAGCATGGTTATAGGCTTAAATGATTAATACACACACACACGCACACGCACAGATACACACACACACACACACACACACACACACACACACACAGATACATATACATATACATATATATACATGTATACATATACATACACACACACATATATATATATATATAGTACTCCAAATAAATTAAATTAGGTTGGGGTAATTACTGATTAAGCGAAAACATTTTAAACAAAAAATATTTTGTAAATTTAAACTCTTATCCAAAATGCCTATAGGATATTTAAAACAACACATGAATGTGAAAATTATTATTTTCAGCCGCTTCAGATCTAGTAATAATGAATTACTAATAGAAATTGGCAGATGGCAGAATATTGAAAAAAAGAAGATAGAATATATCCTCTGTAACATTGCATTAGGTGATGAGTTCCATTATTTATTTCAATATCCCCGTTTTATCTAAAGAAATATTTTTATATTACACCCACTCCAGCTTTGGTGGTGTCGTGGTTAAACCATCGGACACAAGGCTGCTCGGTACTGGGTTCGCAGCTCGGTACCAGCTCTCACCCAGAGCGAGTTTTTCAAAACTCAGTGGGTAGATGTAAGAACACTACATCGTCTTATCTCTCATTAACCACTAACAATTAACCACTAATCACTGTCCTGGACAGACAGCCCAGATAGCTGAGGTATGTGTTCAGGACAACGTGCTTGAATCTTAACTGGATGTAAGCATGAAACTAAACTGAAAAAGAAGAGAAGAAATATTAGACCCAACACGTTCAATTTAAATCAGTTATTTAACTCCCCAAAAGTATCAAATATAAAAAATTATGTACATTTATTAAGTTGATTCACGTGTGTTTTATTTAAAAGCATTTATCTGTTGTAAGGTACTTGTTTGTAAGTTTGATTATATTATGTGTATATTGTTGTGTACAGTTGCGAAAGTGATTAACTATGTCATAAATATATTTATCTTATAACTTACCTATGATATTTACCTGGTTAATAACGGTATGCAAAGTTAAAGGTATGTGCAAATTTGCAAGGTAGTAATGTGTTGCTATTAATGGGTCATTTGTTTACAAGTCAACAAGACCTATTTAACTGAGCATAACGTTTTCATAAGATTTAGATAAAATGCGTAACATCAAAGTTAGTTCTGCTAATTGGTTAAAAGGTTATTTTAGAAGTGTCATAGGATAAATAGAATTCGCTACCCGTGTATCGTATCAGCGGCGTGATTTCAGAGAGTGTGGAAATACTAGTTAATCGGTATTTGTCGAGGCTTTGATTAGACTCGGTTGGTATTTTCCATATTAAAAAACACTTGTGACGAATCCCCTATTTGTTATTTAGTTATTTGAATGTTTGATTGTATTATATTTTAAGCAGCATACTTGCTGCTGAAATGTTTGTAAAGCACCCCAAATGTAAACAATGAAATATAACACCGATGGTGTTCTGAACGAATAAAGTTCTGTTCTGTAGAGCTAAACATATGGCATTAATCTTCACGAAAAAGGTTTAATTGAACACAAAATTTGGTTAAGCCATCGATCTTATGGCTGGTTACTGGGTTCTCGCTATGGTACCGCGTCCTACTCAGGGCAAGTTTACATGTCTCACTGGGGAGATGTCAGGTCAGTATACCAACTTATCTCTCAATGACAACTAGGGTCTGCACGAGTAGTTGGTTACGGGTCGGGTATAGCAAGGAAGAGCACTCTCATTTAAAACATTTTTGTTTACATTATTTTGCCATGTTTGTTGTCGGTTACATAATAGGACCATGAGACATGGAGGAGAAACAAAAGTCGAATGTGTGGAATGCAATACAATAGATTGATTTGGCATCCATGTTCAGCGCTGGAATTAAGATTCATAATTCTATTTTACTTTATTCCTTAGTCTCATTATTACAAGTGTCGGGTATTCGGGTCTGGGACAAGTTTGACCCTCAAGTACTCGAGAATATTGGACTCGTGGAGGCCCTAATAACAATTAACAACAAACCATATATACTGGGTTCTCGCCATGGTACCGGATCACACTCCGTGCAAGTTTAAATGGTTCATTGGGGAGATGTACGGTCATTATACTAACTTATCTCTCAATAACAGCTAACAACAAACCATTGATACCTACCCTGGACAGACAGCCCAGACAGCTTAAGTGTGTGTTCGACACATTGTTGTATAACCATATTTCGATATAAGCTAGGACATAAATCGAAACAAGGACCAATTTGCAGGGGCGGTAAGATCAAATTGCAATATCAATCCACAATATTTAATTATCCACAACTACAGCTCTACAACTAGCAGAGACTAAGAGCCGATTTCAGTAACTCTCAGTCTCCTCCCCATTAATCTGACACTTATCTAGAACTACACTCTACAGCTCCAGCACACCACTATTCATACCTTCTACGACAAGTTTGAGGTCCGCCACAAGATTTCTAACTCCATTTGAAACAACGACCTGGTAGGTACCAAGATCTTCCCTCTGAACATTTGTCAATGCGAGTTTTCCAACAGCAGATACGTCATTGGTAGCTGAACTTCCAGACTCAAGACTAGTTTTGTTTCCATCAGTCAATTTATACCAGGAGAATTTCGGTGTTGGATTGGAAATCACTGATATCTTCAGAATAACATCGCCACCTACTGCTGCTGTAAACTCTTTCTGGAATGGAACTCGATGATCTCGTCTTGGTGAACCTGAAATATGTTGACTGGTGATATTAATTGCGATTTACTTCAGCATAGAGTAAAGAAATATTCCTAAAACATGTAATGTATTCCTGATTAACTAACTATAAACATGTTTATCTTCATACAAGGCATTCATATTATGTAGACGTGAACCGGAAGTGTCTTAATTGGTATTATATTACATTATTTATATTTACACACTAGCCCAGCATAACAGACATAAATTAAGATTAATTATCATCAAGTGTGCATATTTAAATATTCATAACAGAATTGTATCCAACTAAATGCCGGGGTAGTAACCAAAAAACAAGATGCTGTTGGTGCACCGTAGCCAGGTTTCTTGGTTCCATAAGATTTTAAAGCACAAAGTGTCATTTGTCAGGATTTAAAGATACTGTACCGAGTCTGATGGTATTTGACAGCCTAGGACCTTAACCATTCAGTAACTGGGACATCCATAAAAAAGGGAAAGCCCTATTAATCGTAGTTAATGATGTGTACTGTCAAAAACCCGGTTCCTATGTAATGTGAGAGTTATATCTCAATATTTGTATCTTATGTTTTTGGTCTTGAAAAATTACATACTAAGATTTATTTATCAAACATTATTAATCATTTACATGTACATGTGTAACTCACACTTTACAACAAGCTGTACACTTTCAATGATAGCTGACTTGATATTGTTTCCCGCTTATGTCATGTCATAGGGTTTTACGTGCACATTCAGAACAAGCTGTTGTAGCGCACGCCTGTCGTGGGCACAAGAGCCGGCTCCTCCGTCCATGACAGGAAAGGTGGGGGAGGGGAGAGGAGGGACCGCCTGTACTGGCAGGTGCAAGGGAGCACCAGCAGCCCGATCAAATTGGTAGCAGGCGGGTGGGGGTGGTGGTGGTGCTATGGAATTTGAATGGAGCAGTTAAATGCCAAAGAGAAAAGGGTGCGCAATTTTGATCGAGGGAATTTGACGCAATTTTGAACGGTCGGTCGAAAGGTAAATGGCCGAGCTAGTATAGGTTTTGATATTAGTGAATCGAGAGTAGCTCGTTAATTTTAGACCTCTACGATGCTGTGGTGTACCCCTAGGTTGCCCATAGGGCCCTTATAAAGGGCCTGACCGCTTCTGGTCGAGGCATAAGCAAGTACTACGTTATTACCAGCAGCAAGTATTGGGGGTTTGGGTGGGGGAGGCCGATATTCTTTTGTTCAGATTCCCCCGGGTGCATTGCAATTGTGTACTCGGAACCGGTATTCTTTTGTCCGGTTCCTTATTAGAGTACTTTTTCCCCGCTTCACACGTGTAGTGTCCTGTATCCAGACATCCAGCCTCGTTCCACGTGTACTCAGCCTGTTTAGAGTTTGTCACTTCACGCAGAGTTTGTGAGTTGTTCAGCAATTTGATGTGAGATCCTGGATTACTGTCAACATCACCTCTCAGAGTCACTGGAGTCAGCTCATCAACTGTAACCTTTGCAGACTGCGAGTTCAAAGTCAGAGAAGTTATTGCCTGTAAGGAAATGTACTAAAACAAACATTCCACATAAAACATAGTACTATTTAAAAAATAAAAAAATAAATATGGCATTGAATACATGTTTAATGTGAGTTAAACTTGATAAACATAATTCAATTATAAATTATTAAGTGACTGTAAGCAGCTCAAGACTAATATTTAAAAGAGATTTCAATGACTACAATACTTATTTTATTTTTGTTTAATTAAAACAAAATATAGAAAGAAAAAAAAAAACCCAGAAAAGTCACAATATCTAGCAAGACTAAGTACTGGATAACGAAGGGATCATTCATTGATGTCATTCTTTCGTTTGATTGATTTATGAACTCTGGATTTTCAGCTAATTTATAATAGTATGCTGCATTAATGCTAATAGCAAACAGTATTCTCTAGCACTTATCCAAGGGATGGTGCTGTAGATGCGTACTCCTCCACGAACTCCGCAAATGTCCTCAAAGACAAGTATTTAATTAATGCATGTAACCAAATTATTATTTTCATTGGAGCGATATAATGTGTTGAATTGATGAACGTTTCTCTGGAAGATTATCATATATAATGCAGGTTAGTGTAATATGAAATACAGTAGATAAATAAAGTATTACCCGTTTCATACAAAAATCATACATCCTTCCCTATTCTAAAAATGTGTAATGAGGTTTTAAACATTTCTCTGGCAGTGTTAAAAAGGAATGATGATAGTCTTTTTCTAAAGTTCGATTAAATAGCAAATGGTTATTATAAAATATTTGAACATCTGAAGACATAGTATTGTTCATAAAACACAGTAAAACGAAAGAATGTCTCCAATGAATAAAGTTTATAAAGTGAATATTTTATAAGTGGAATATGTGTACAAGATCAACTGGAACTTTGTTAATAAATACTGGATTTATCAAATATTATAAGAAGCCCAACTTGTGTTTTATTATGTTTCTTTATAAATATTTTTACTTACACTTTACATCCAGATTAATGGTCTTGTCTAATGATTTCTGTGTATTTGTGTTTCTAGCAGAACACGTGTAGTCACCGGCTGCTGATCTCTGTATGTTATTTAATGACAGCACGGAACTGGTTGATTTTATCTGAGATTTAAACTTCCACGTGAAAGAACAGGATGGAAAACAGTTAGTAGCTCCACATGTGACAGATACATGGTCACCTTCCTTCACTGTCAGTGGAGAGGTGGTGTTCAGATGGACACTGCCTGGACCATCTACAAAATAAACGTAAAATAAAAATCAATTTGATAACTTTGTCATCCTAATCTAAAATAATCACGGGGACAATCAGCTAGACGAAAAAGTTAACTGCAATCTCTCTGAGCATTCGTATCAATTTTTTTTTCTAGCTACAGCCATCATATAATATATGTCATAGACGGTGTTGGCAAATTTTGATGTTTTGTATCTCTCAGTTTAGAGTAGAGTCCCATTTCAAATCAGTTCAACTATTGTATTTATGTTTACCATATGTATCCGAATGGTTAAGATAACGGACTGTAAAAGTTAAACTTTGTTTTGTTTAACGACACCACTAGAGCACATTGGTTTATTAATCATTGGCTATGAGATGCCAAGCATTAGGTAATATGGCATACAGTCTTAGAGAGGAAACCCGCTACATTTTTCCATTAGTAGTAAGGGATATTTTATATGCACCATCCTACAGATAGAATAGCACATACCAAGGCCTTTGATATACCAGTTGTGGTGCACTGGTTGGAACGAGGAATAGCCCAATGGACCCACCAAACGAAGATCGACATCAAAACGACCGCGCTTCAAGCAAGCACTTTACCGCTGGGCTATGTCACGCCCACAGGATTTTAAAATGCCACCAGACTTGTGCTGTAGGTTCGAATCCATTTAGAATACATTGTACATTTTCATTACATATCTAATACATTGAATGTGTCTCAAACAATCACCACTATCAAACTGTTCTACATATATAATTCTGACTGTTTACTGCAGGTCATTTTGAAGTAAGGAAGAATTCTAAAATGATCTTTTAAGATTTCTGGAGAATGAATTGTTCATTAAGTAGTACCGGCCTCGGTGGCGTCGTGGTTAGGCCATCGGTCTACAGGCTGGTAGGTACTGGGTTCGGATCCCAGTCGAGGCATGGGATTTTTAATCCAGATTCCGACTCCAAACCCTGAGTGAGTGCTCCGCAAGGCTCAATGGGTAGATGTAAACCACTTGCACCAACCAGTGATCCATAACTGGTTCAACAAAGGCCATGGTTTGTGCTATCCTGCCTGTGGGAAGTGCAAATAAAAGATCCCTTGCTGTTAATCGGAAAGAGTAGCCTATGAAGTGGCGACAGCGGGTTTCCTCTCAAAATCTGTGTGGTCCTTAACCATATGTCTGACACCATATAACCGTAAATAAAATGTGTTGAGTGCGTCGTTAAATAAAGCATTTCTTTCTTTTTTTGTTCATTAAGTAAAAATATAGCAAAAGTAGCATACTAAATTATACTACTCACAGTACACTGTCAATGTGAACGGTTTACTTTTAGATGTTGATAAAACTGAGTTGGTCGCTGTACACGTGTACAAATGGAACAAATTAGGTTAATACTCACAGTACACTGTCAGTGTAAACTGTTTAGTTTTAGATTTTGGTATAAGTGAGTTGGTCGCTATACACGTGTACACATTCCCTGTCTGACTCCTGTTGATGTTCGTCAGTGTTAACTGAGAGGTTGCTGAGATCCGCTGATTTCTCAGAGTCCAGGAATAGGAACATGGTGGTTTACAACCAGTAGCAACACACGTCACAGTCAGACTGTCTCCTTCTGCTAGACCCAGGTGATGGTGGACTGAATGTAACAGAGTCGGGACCACCTGTAAAAGATAACAGACAGTTCGTCATTTTAATATTTTCCAGCAAAATATAAACGCTTTACCGAGGTAACAATGTCGGAGTGGGATAGAGAAACAAAACATTTCTGTATGGTATGCTGTACAGCCCAGGAATAAGAACATGGTGGATTACAACCAGTAGCAGCACACGTCACAGTCAGACTGGCTCCTTCAGCTACAGACCCAGATGGTTGTGGGGTGAGTGTAGCAGAGTCTGGAATACCCGAAAAATACAGAATATTTGATTATTTCCAACATTATACAAACTTTTCATCTCCTTTTCTGAAGGGTGTGTATTATGAAAAGAGCTTTCTTTGGTATCATCATCATCATCATAACAATGATCATCAACAACAAAAACATATTCATCTTCTAATTCTTGTTCTGCGTTCAGTTATACAATCATTGTAGTAGTAATCCTGATTTGGCGATGAAGTTTGCCGTCTTGCTTGAACACGCACCACTAACACAGACTGCACCTCTAACACAATAGGTGGGGATGATGGTCTAACATAGGTACTTGAATCCATACATATAATACGTACGGTTGGGAAAACGCTTGCTGGTGTACAATGGGTTACAGGATCGATCACTCTTAATAGACTCCTAGTTTGCCCCCCCGCAACAAGTAGTACATTAACGCCTGTGGTATGTTCTGTCCTCAATAGGAAATGGCATGTGAAATGGGAATGATAAAACCGTTATCATGATCAAACCTGTATATTTGCAATCTGCAAAGAACACATCCCTCACTGCTTATTTGGTATGCGTCCTCACTGTATTTTGACCACGTGTGAAAATAACCATATGCTAGATGTCATTACACACATTTTTTTCCATCACACAAAATGGTTCAATTCATTCAGCAAATACTGCCAGAAACATTCCAACAACCAGCTCTATTTTAATTCATATTCCAACGATGATTATGTGTTGGGGTGTGGGGTGGAGGGGCATTGCCAGTATGTAACATTTGGAGTTTGTTGGGGTGTGGGGGGGGGGGGGGGGGGGGGGGCATTGCCAGTGTGTAACGTTTGGAGTTCGTGGGACCAATGCCAACTACCCACTGAACCCCCAACTTGAGAGGACTGTAATTTCACACAGTACCAAACGTGAATTAAAAATGTCGCTGTCCTCAGTACAGACCCCGTGCTCCCCCCCTCTCTCTCTCTCTCTCTCTCTCTCTCTCTCTCTCTCTCTCTCTCTCTCTCTCTTTCTCTCTCTCTCTCTCTTTCTCTCTCTCTCTCTAGGTAGTACTAAACCAAATAACTTCCGGCTGGGTCAAAATTCGAGGCGAACCCAAGTCCTGTTATTGGTGTGAACAAAATAGTTTCGTCTGAGCAAAAAATATATGCGATTTTATTACACCTAGTACCAATGAGTCAAGTAGTCTTGTGCTTGAAACATGTATGGATACCTGTAAAAAAACGTACTCAAATTTTGTGTGGAACTAGGGTAGTCACAGACACTACCCGTTATTTCTGAAATGATTAGCTTCACCCCCATTTTTTCTGATTAACTTTAAGGGTGAGGGTTGGTAGTATTTATATCCGTGGTGTTTAATATGTCGATTGATACAGGTTAGAGTTTTAGCCGCATATGTTACTATTGTTGTCTATGAGATTTGATTTGGTAGTATACATCCTCTAGGCATTGCCAGTGTGTAACGTTTGGAGTTCGTGGGACCAATGCCAACTACCCACTGAACCCCCAGCTTGAGAGGACCGTAATTTTACACAGTACCAAACATGTGAATTAATACAAATGAGACATCTAGCGGAACGTCAACCAGGAATCTCAATGATGCTTTATGATATTTGTTCAGTATTACTTAGGCTTAGAATAACCTACATTATTTAACATGCAAAACGTTGGATTTTAATTCCGATATTCATGATCGGAGAAAGCAATAAAAGATGTTTGCTATAGGGATAAAATACTGAACCCCTACATACCATTTGGTTTTATCCTCATGGCTATGAATGCATGTCCACATCGTGCTAGGTTCTTCAGTGACAAAGTGCGAATGGAGTGTCGGTACCTACTACAGGTAGCCATTGTACACCGCCAGGCCCTGTCGCAGACACTGCAGAACACAGGTGTTGCCCGTTTGGAGGAATGGAATGATGTTGAAAGACTGATGATGAAGGTGCGTATACAGGGGGTATTTTTTTACTTTTCTTAATAGATTTTTCCAAGTAGCATGACTTGACAACCCCCCCCCCTGAAAAAAATGTCGCTGTCCATGCCCCCCCCCCTCTCTCTCTCTCTCTCTCTCTCTCTCTCTCTCTCTCTCTCTCTCTCTCTCTCTCTCTCTCTCTCTCTCTCTCTCTCTCGTCGGAAGCAGTATGCAACATTTGAATTAGTATTCTTGAAAATGAATATATAAGTATTCATCACATTCAACTTTATTTTTCATTCAGTAATTATATATCTTCTTAGGTATGCATGCAAATGTTCTAAGTTTCTTGGTGTTATATATTGTGTGATAACTATTTAGGTGATTAGGTGATAACTATGTTGTATTTGACCATTTGCGGACGTTCATGCTGGTTATACAGTCGCAAATTGAGCTTTACCGGCGACGCTCGTCTACCGTTACCTTTGTCCTTCTTACAATGGCTTACATAACCTGACCTATCGAATATGTTTTGGTCATCCTGAACTTTATATCAGCACCATATAAATTATAGGTGATAGACGAAAGTACGAACAATGAAAACTACGATAAGCGAGTTTAATCTATATTGACCAAACGTCAGGAACATTTTGTAGTTTTAGACAGATACTTTATATTCATCATATATAGTACAATTACAGTCATAACTTACTGTAAACGTGCAGGCTGAAGCTGATGCTGCGTGTTCCAGCTGTTAGCAGTCCACACCACCAGTTTGCGTTATCACTGACTGTAGCTCTGTTAATCCTCACAGTATACTTCTTGGTGGTGGACGAGCTGCTGCCTGTTCCACTTCCACAGGATGATGTGTAACCTGATGGTGCAGGATTGAACACAGAACATGAAGCCATATTCTGTCTGAGGGAAGTCAATATGTCAGTTGATGTGCTCTTAATGAATAGTACTTTATCAATCAGACCAGCGGCCTGTGACACTGTACACGTCAATGTATACGCCTGGTTTAACACTGCATAGAACGAGGATCCAGAAAGATTCAGTGATGAAACTGGTAAAATAAAACATTAACATATTTTACTCTGTTTTCTTTTTTGTTGTGTGTATGTGTGTGTGTGTGTGTGTGTGTGTGGGGGGGGGGGGGGGGTTAACGTTTTTTTATATGAAAACATAATACATACATACTGTCAACCTCGACATGCATACAAAATATAGATATTCATACATCAGTACATACTAGCCAGTGCCAGGTCTGCCCACTGTTTTATGCACGTAAGCGGGATCGACCGCGTAGATTGTAGGCCCCGTGCATGTGGTTGAGTTAAAGAGCATCGTTTTTTATGGATGCCTCAATAGTCAGAGGGCATCGTGGTTAGTCTTGCAATTTGCGGGAGATTCGGTGCCACAGGTTCGAGTCCCAGCAACGGAATGGGAACATTTGTCAGGCCAGAAAGGATTTAAGTATCCCCTACGCCAGTGCGTTAATATCTATGTATGTAATAGTCAGCCTCGACATACATACAATATATAGATATTCATACATCAATTCATTAATACATACATACATACATACATACATGCACGTGATTCAGTGGTAAAGCTGTGCGTGTCATGTGTGCGAGCGCGTATGGGCGTACGTTCGTGGGTTCCGTCATAGGCGTACGGGCTCCCGTTTCTGTAGTGGGTTGGGAGCAGGGTGTATTTTGCCCGAATTAAACAAAAATTCCCGAATCTGGATAACAACATTTATTCAAATTAGTATTACAACAAACAGCTATATAGGGTAGCAAACGAATCACTACGTGTTTTTACATGTGTTACAGCTAAGTTTGAGGGTAGAATGATGGAAATACATGATAAAAAAATCTCATGTTAGCACACTTTGGCCGAATTCGAGTTTTACTCCAGCACTAAGGGGGTGCCCCTCGCCCCCCTCCCCCACCCACCCCCACCTCCTTGTCTCGTACCCTTATGGGTTTCAAAGAATTTCTTTCATAATTAAATCGATTTTGTAATATTATTACATATTATTACATTTTAGTAACAGGTAATCTCGAAATACAGTAAGTCAACATTTATGAGACATTATAAGACCCGATATCTACTGGGTGTCAATCGGCCACAGCCCAATTAACCTCCAGTGGTGTCCAAATAATCAGTAATGACGGGTAGAGTTCTACGAGTCGGTGTTCAATAATGTTTGCTAGAACGTTTTTTCACGCTACCGTATATATTAAACCGAATGACCACTTCGAAAACTTCGGCTGATCGTCGGCCAGGTTCTTTTGACATGCATGCGTAATTATATTTGGCGTGAACTCGATAGCACTACTACTCTCTCTCTCTCTCTCTCTCTCTCTCTCTCTCTCTCTCTCTCTCTCTCTCTCTCTCTCTCTCTCTCGCTGACGTGACCTGAGATTGTCCTAGTTTGCATGATCATAAATTGTTCTATTTTTCGCGACCTACTTACCCACACGGCCTACCTATAAAAGTCCCTGTTTAGGGCTCTAAGTCTTCTGTCCTGTGTCCATGACAGGCGTACGCTACAACAGCTTGCTCTGAATATACACGTTAACCCCTTTGACATTGGCATTGGGAATGATTAAATATAGCGGGTTTCTTCTTTAAGACTATACGTCAAAACTACCTAATGTTTTTCATCTAATAGCTGACGATTTATAAATAAATGTGATCTGGTGGTGTCGTTAAACAAAACAAACTTCAACTTTAGATCGAAAGAAAGAAAGAAATGTTTTATTTAACGAGGCACTCAACACATTTTATTTACGGTTATATGGCGTCAGACATATGGTTAAGGACCACACAGATTTTGAGAGGAAACCCGCTGTCGCCACTTTATGGGCTACTTTTTCCGATTAGCAGCAAGGGATCTTTTATTTGCGCTTCCCACAGGCAGGATAGCACAAAACATGGCCTCTGTTGAACCAGTTATGGATCACTGGTCGGTGCAAGTGGTTTACACCCACCCATTGAGCCATGCGGAGCACTCACTCGGGAATTTGGAGTCGGTATCTGGATGAAAAACCCCATGCCTCGACTGGGATCCGAACCCAGTACTACCAGCCTGTTGACCGATTGCCTAACGACGACGCCACCGAGGCCGGTACTTAAGATCGAATACGAAATGTGAAACTGTTCTGTTGTTCGTATTTTCATGAACATCAAACATTATCACGTTCAATTCTTGAGTAAAACGAATAGGTTTACTACACACAATTATCTCTTTGCTAGTTACAGTTAGCATTATTTCATTTTATTATGTGCCGTTCAACAATGACGCTCTAAGGGAAAGGGCTTTGTGGGATGCATTAACAAATGTTCTGGTGGAGGTAAGGGGTGTTTGTTAAATATTATGTCCTTTTTCAAAACAATTGCATCATTTTTGTTTATCAAGTGAAATGCAGCCATTACTGTTATTTTGTTCTTTAACGGATGACTTTGTATTTAATATTTATTACCAAACTAAACAAACAGAAATACTTCTAACATTATGTCATAATGACGAGGAAGGTGTTTTGTATTAACGAGCGTTACGTAATTTTAGAAGGGAGTTGGTCTTAGTGCTACAAAACCTTACGTGGGGCTACACATATGCTAAATTTTGCGTTACATAATTGATAGATTGTCTTATTATAAGTGCACGTATATGAGCATTTGTGACCAACAAAAGTATATTGCCGGTGTCAATCTCTTACCTATTTATTTAATATTTAAACATTTGAAACGTAGTTACCAAAAGAAAAGAACCAGATTTACGTTGCCCAAAACACTTGGTACATTTTAAACGCTAACGTCATTCACCTTTCTGAAATTACGTAATGCTAAACAGATATATTCCTGGGCAGTCAAGTAAACTCAAAGTACTAGCTGAAAGTATATTGTTGCTTTTTACAGATCTTTAAATCTTAATCTTAATCGACATCGTAGCGATACCAATGTCACTCCAAATCTGTATTAATTATCATCCCCTTTAATTCGAATTGCCTTCTATATCAGACTTTCCTTTACCCCAAACTGAACATTCATTTAACAGTTATGAACATCACTATCTGGTAAGGGAAGCCTCTTGGATGTATGTGTGTGTGTGTGTGTGTGTGTGTGTGTGTGTGTGTGTGTGTGTGTGCGTGTGTGTGTGTGTGTGTGTGTCTGTGTGTATGTATGTATGTTGTATGTATGTATGTATGTATTACAAGATATGACTAACATATACGTATTAACACTCACGGATGGTGAATGATATGGTCTTATCATGGTGGTTGTAAGTTTATGATACCACGTTAAGTATGACATTTTAATGTACCTCTATTACATGAGCTTTCGAGATTCGATAACCCACCACAAGGTAGCATGCTCTAATTGGATTTATTTTATATGACAATTAACAGAATCACCCAATGGTTAAATCTGTTTAATTGTTTGGCATATGTCGATGGTCCAGATCGTCCAGTGTGAACATCACTTCAAGAAAGTTGCAGATTTCTGTGAACAGATTTCAACAAACAACGACTGTACATTACCAAAGTTTAAGACTATAAGTATGTATATCTGTCAGAAACCTGATCTTCGCACTTTTTCCTGGACACATTTCCAGTCTCAACTATGTTCTGTGTCTCATTGGAAATGCATGTATGTCAAAAGGAACTGCTTGAAGGCTCTGGTTATTTTAAAAATCATTGGCAGTACAGAATGTGGAGACAACCTTAAGGTTATGCTCATTCTGTATAAAACTCTACTTAGATCTCAACTTGACTACGGATGCAATGTGTATGGACCAGTAAGCGAATATTACAGATGTTAGAACATATACACACAAATAGACTTATTAGGACTATGTTTTGTTGAATTTAAAAGTCTCTTATAGGAAGGCTATGAAATACAGCAAACGAACCTACTTTGGGTGTGAGACATGCAAAGCAATTTCAGCAAGATTAATCTGTTGCACATAATGCAGTATTTGAGAGAGGAAAAGAGAAAAAAACATTTGCAATTGATTGGTGCGAAGCTGAGTGTCATCAACGCATATAGTCTCCTTTGCATTAAACAGGGTCAGATGGTTTGGGTGGTAGTTCGATCGCTTAACGTGCGGTGAGTCGATACAATCTTCCTCTATTGATTTTGTCACAACAAAGACTGTGGTATGCACTGTCCTGTTTATGAGAAAAAACATATAAGATCCAGCAGTTATACACAAATGCATTAAGTACAACGGATACTCCTTATAAACATTTACCTCTCTTCAGTTTTGTCATTATTAGTTTACTAAATATTAAGCATACGCACTGTTGCATTCAATTTATGCCACACTTTATGAGAGGATGGTTACCATAGAGAAATGTTTTTGGGGAGAAGGAGGGTGTGTATCAAGAAATGATCGTCCCATTTTTATTTTTTTAAATGCAGCCAGTCACTGCTATTTCGTTTTTAACAAATGTTTTACTGTATATTGCTTATTACCTACTCCAGCAAAAATAATAAAATTGAACAGAAAGTCCTATAATATTGGTCGCGTTACGTCACAATGACACGAACAGTGTGGTTTATCGACAGACGTTATGTAATTTTACAGGGGCAATAGTCGTAGCGTTCCACAACCTACATGAGGGTTTAGAATGGACTATTTTACATTATGTAATTGTTGCACAGGACCGAATTAGAAACAAATGCATATAAACATTTTTGTCTAGCACACGCAGATTAGTGTTGTCAATACCTGTGTATTTATTATAAACGTTCTAAACATATACACATCAAATGTGCTTTGTACCTTTTAATTGCATATTAACTATTCAACAATCACAGCATTCCATTACATTTCCAATATTGCTTCAAACAAATAACTTGTTTTGTGGCAATAATATGGTGTTAAATTTGTTGTATTCTTTCAAAACTCTTTAAATGTAACAGGTAGATCAACTTAAAGTCTTGTTAGATAAATATAGGTCCCATGCTCTATTACGTAGACAGTCCACTATATTAATAC
>NW_024534320.1:0-21553 GCF_016097555.1 Gigantopelta aegis
ACAATGGGCATTTTAAAATAAAGTGATATTCATCCTCTATATCATTCTGATCACACATCTGACATTTCCGTTGCGACCTTTCAAACCTTGTTCAACAAACAACTGGTGAGAAGAAACACGAAATTTTGTTTATTATAAGAGTAGTGTAACAATCTGGCAATGATATTCTAAGGTAGTACTGCAAGCAAAACGTATGTATTAAATGAATATATACATTACATTTAGGAGACTTTTCTAGCATAGTGTCTCTCTCTCTTGAATAAAGTTATCAGTTAGATTTGTACATTTAATTTTTTTATCTCAGTACTATTGACATGCTGATTATACCAAACATCTCCAAAACCTAGTGATAAAAGTAATGGTTTAACATAGTAAAGCCAATTAGAATTATTCTGACATTCTAGCATATAGTGATTTCAAAATAGTTATTTGTTTCAACCAGCACGTAACTATTCGTATTTTTCGAACAATATATAAAGGCAGTCTTCCAAGTTCTATTAGCACTACCACATTTGTTATGAATCGTTTAATATTCAATTCTTTTACAATACTTCACAACCATAATTCGACACACTACAAATATAGGTATCAAAAACATGTAGCTTCGTTTCCTTATTAAGTGATAACCCATTACACAATCCTAAAATATGCCACATACATTTACCACCTTGTGATTCAATTACCGTATGTGTTTTAATAAATTTACCATTAAAATTTAATGTTAACCCAAAGTAGTTAAAACTATCGACCACTTCAATAAAATCGTTATTATATATTTATTTTTCTTTGGCAGATAATTTTTCACCGTTTGTAAAACACAACAATTTTAGTTTTGTCAGCATTGACATCAATAGCCCATAGAGTGCTGTATGTATAAAGAGTAGCAATCATCTTTTGATGACAATCTATTGTCTCTGACAAACGTACAGTGTCATCAGCATACATTAAAAGAAATATCTTGTAAATACATAGGCTCACAAAATCTCTTAATTAACTCACCCTCAAAATCATTTATGTACATTGAAAATAAAAAGGGTGATAGTGCTTCTCCATGCATCAGCCCAACATTGCAATCAAATAGGTCTGAAAATTAGACTGAAACTTGACACATACTTTTAAACTTTCATACAAAATAATGACCTAAACGTTCAACATACTGAGTCCAATCAAATTAAATTAACTTATCTTGCTGTAAGTAGCCATTTACAAATATCTTCGGCAGTCCGTGGAGCGCGTGCAATGTCACGTCACTTGAAATTGTTTTTTCTTCGAACAAAAATGTTACACTTCAAGTTAGTCGAAGAAAGTCAAAAATTTATTTCAATGCACAAAATCCTGTCCTCGTCGCCAATTTGTAACATCTTCCACAGATAGACATACAAAAATAACACTTACACTTGACAAATATATATATATCTTCTGACAACAGCACAACATGACACGACACAGACGTAAGACAATCACTACAAGAATGAATTAACACGTGATCTCGGGAGACTTTGTTGTACAACCGAGGGAGTAGCTAATTGTATTTAACTTGTACATATTACAATGATTATGATGGTGGTGGTGGTGGTGGCGGCGGTGGCGATGATGGTGGTGGTGGTGGTGGTGGTGGTGTGATGATGATTATGATGATAATGATGGTGGTGGTGATGATGTTGATAATGGTGGTGGTGGTGGTGATGATGATGATGATGGTTGTGATGGTGATGATGATGATGGTAGTGATGGTAGTGATAATGTTGATGGTGTTGATTATGATGATTATGATGGTGGTGATGGTGATGATGATTATGATGATGTTGATGATCGTGGTGGTGATGATGATGATGATGATGATGGTGGTGGTGGTGGTCATTATTAATGACGGAACCATTTGGCAATAAACTCAGATAAAAGATATTGACTTCAAGAATCTCTGACGATAATACGTGTAAAAATGTCTCCAAAATTATATTATATTACGAAAACTCTAAGGACAATCCGTCTTATTAGCAAGTTGGACTTAAAGTTGGTCACATTGACATTAGTTAAAATAACAGACAATATATGTGTAGTGAGACCATTTCCATCTTCTTCTTCTTCGTAATTGTCTTCATCTCTTTCTTTATCTTCATCATGATAATCTTCATCTTACCATCATCATGATTATTATCATCATCATCATCATTATATCAATAATCTTCATCTTCATTCAGGTGCAGGATTCCTGGAATGGCCAATGACACGTACGCCGTGCAGAGCAAGTACCACGAAAGCCTCATTAACGCCAGCATCCCACAGACAGGGAGGAAGGAGTGCTAACATATTCACAGTGTAGTATCTACTCGAGCTTTGTTCCCATCAGCGACGACGTCCATCTACACAATTCAACGTCACTCCATAGAGACGGCACTGACACAATCGCCAAGAGAAACGGCAGATATTTGACCAGTGAAGACAACTCTACAAATGCATGCAACAGTTGGGTGTACGACAAATCGGTATACGGGAGGACTCTTGCTACTGACGTAAGTCGTTAATCATTTGGTTTCAGTCAATCAAGGGTGTTTACCAGAATGAAAATAAAGGGTTTGGGCTACCTGACGTCACTGGCTTTCGGTGATCCTTTCTCTACTGAAGGGAATTATTTTTGCAGGGAATTAAATTCGCGTTCAGTTTATAATTTCGCGATTTTTGCGTGAATGTTTCCCGTGAACATATTTCCCTTTGGGTTATATTTTCTCTTTAAAGCTGTCGATGGTGTGTGGACGACGATTCCTCGCCCCGCATGCCAAGATGTTGGTGATGGCTGGAATGTTCGTTGGATCCCTTCTGAGCGGCCCTTTGTCAGATATGTGAGTACAGGATGGAGGGATGTTTAACGACACCAAAGCACGGACATTATATCGGTCGTTGGATGCTAACCACAGATAAAAGGAATTTTGTTTTATCCCGCTGCATGCTTAAACACATGCGTTTAACAAAACAAACAGGCTTCGTAAAATCGGCCCAATATTTTCGAAGATGTTTTAGAAACTGTCACGTTTATTACATTTTAAGTACAATTTCTTGTTTAGAATATCAGCGTCTGTATATTCGATGTGTTTCTGGTCGTTCTATTGCCTGTACTACCCCACCTTGGATTCTACCCCCCCCCCCCCCCCCCCCCCCCCCCCCCCACTCCAGTATCCCATACGTAAGTACTAATTGGGCTGTTGATTCAGTAATTATACTTTATACCCACATACTGAATAGTGCTTTATAAAATACACTAATATTTATATTTTTGTTTGGTTTGAATGGATCGTGAAACAGAATAATGTTAGAAAAAAACATGTGTCATATCTTTGAATGTGAATAACCTATGCTAGCATTTTGTTTTCGCATTAAAGCGACATTCTTGAGCTTGCTGCAATTTTTAAGATGTTGTTGACTAACAGAGACTTTTTAACGATTGTAATTACATATCAAATATATTTTTCTGCATAAAATATTAGCGGCTGTATATTAAACGTGTTTCTGATCGTTCTAATATTTGTATTAGGTTAAATTTCATTTTATTTCCTAAAAATTGTTTTTTTCGTACATACAAAATTATTTGATGACAAAATCCAGTTTGGGCTTCTTACAAATATTAAGATGACCGGAAACACATTGGATAGGCCTATACAGACACTGATATTCTAAACAAGAAAATATATTTAATATGTTAGTTTAATCATAGAAATATTTTATTAGTCGGAAATATCTTACAATGCAGCAAACTCAGGAATGTCCCTTTAATGTCACGATTACATTAATTTCAGGATATACAATACATTACTAAACAAAACGACGTTTGAACAATTACAAACATTGGGACGATCAGAGGAGGTTGTGTAGCTGGTAGAAAAAAAGTGGTGCACAAACTGAATGCGTATATTTTCAGTCAATATTTTGTTGCTATCTAGTAGAACAACATCCGTATGACCATGTGCTGAGGTGTTAAATGAATATTCTTCTTCTTATTCTTCTTATTATTATTATTATTATTATTATTACTACTATTATTTTTCAGACCAAAGCCGAAAGGTACTGGCCAAGAGCTAACCGCATTAAACGGGGCGTCAGATTTACTATCCAGTGCGAAGATAGCATAGTTGAATACAGTTTATTTATTTATTTCCCCGCCCTAGACATATGGTAATGCTAGGGTTTTGGGGCCTGAGTGTATTATGTCGCATGGTATGTGAATTGTGCAATTGTAATATCAATACTTAACATTTGTAATATCAATTAAATGGAGCAAAGACTGATAGCGTGGAATAAAAACTAGACTAACAGAATTCAATTAACAATACCAATTTTTTTTTAAAGATATATACCCCCTAACTAGAATGGCATAGAACAGAACAGAATGGAATAGAATAGAATAGAATAGATGTTTAACGACACCCCAGCAGAACAGAACAGAACAGAACAGAATAGAATAGAATAGATGTTTAACGATACCCCAACACGAAAAATACATCGGCTATTGTGTGTCAAACTATGGTAAATACAAAACTTAAGTGATAATCAACATCAATATAAAAATTCAAAAGTTAATAAAAACACAGTGTAACGAACTGTGCAAAAAGTACAAAATAGATTCTGTCAGTAGTGGGTTTCCAATCCCTGACCTGAACGCATAAAAAGGTCAAATTGTATTGTTTCATAAGTGTTTATTAATTAACAATAATCTACACCTAGAACAATAGAGTTCGAATATGATCCTTGTGTCTACATTATCTCTGAACACTTATATGAATAATATATGTGCTTTTTTTTTATCTGATTGTTATTATGACTTATATATATATATATAGTCAAACTTGTATTCGCGGTCACCTCTTTATGACGGCCACCTGTCTATAATGGCCACTTTGAGGTCCTCTCTGTATTTTGTACCCCTGTATGACGGCCACCTGATTACGCGGCCAGCGGCCACAATTTTCGAGCCAAAAGGCAAAAATGAATCTCCTTTGGCGGCCACAACACTGCATCGGGAAAATGGCCGCAACAATTACAATGAGAAATTTCGAGCTTAAAGCAGGTTTTCAAAAGCAATGTCGGCAGTCATGTACACTTTTTAAGTATTGTTACTCTTGTGTCGGCCACTTTTGTGGTTGTTTCTTTAATATATAACTACAAACGGTAGATGTTGTTCTTTGTCCAATGAATTATTCCAGGTTCGCTTTCAATAATCCTTTAATCTTCCGCCTGCTGAAGGCTACACAAGTGCTGACTGGCGACACTCAGTAGATCAGTGTATTGAGTAGCGCACGGTCGTTTTCGATAATTAATTGGTGTTTTATCTTTGAATTAAAATAATATATGCAAACTATCAGAAATCTTCATTATTCCCATGCAACAACGGTTTCCGTCAGGGTGAAAATTTATCACCAGTCCTATTTTCCTTATATCTAAATGACCTAGATTTTAAAAAATTAATCTAGGATGTAAAGGAGTTACCCCCATCAATGAAAACCAAGAAAACCCGCTCGACATCGCCATTCACTTACTTTGCTTACTTTATGCAGATGATACTGCTATACTATCTACCAATGCCGCCGATTTACAACACACACTAAACGTACTTCATCAGTACTGTAACAAATGGAAACTAAAGATAAATATTTTAAAACTAAACCGGCCTCGGTGGCGTCGTGGTTAGGCCATCGGTCTACAGGCTGGTAGGTACTGGGTTGAGATCCCAGTCAAGGTATGGGATTTCTAATCCAGATACCGACTCCAAACCCTGAGTGAGTGCTCCGCAAGACTCAGTGGGTAGGTGTAAACCACTTGCACCGACCAGTGATCCATAACTGGTTCAACAAAGGCCATGGTTTGTGCTATCCTGCCTGTGGGAAGCGCAAATAAAAGATCCCTTGCTGCTAATCGGAAAGAGTAGCCCATGTAGTGGCGACAGCGGGTTTCCTCTCAAAATCTGTGTGGTCCTTAACCATATGTCTGACGCCATATAACCGTAAATAAAATGTGTTGAGTGCGTCGTTAAATAAAACATTTCTTTCTTTCTTTCTTTCTCAAAACTAAAGTTTTAATTTTCAGTGGAAATGCCAGAGATTATAAATATACTTTCAAAATTGAAAAATATGTTCTTGAAAATGTTAAGGAATTTAAATACCTTGGGGTCACTTTTAGCAAATTAAATAATTTTAAAACGACTAAGGCAACTAAGACCAAGGCTATGTATTTTGTATTGGCGAAATCTAAAGACATTATTCTATCGATTGAGTGTAAACTTAAAATGTTTGAATCAGTGGTTCTCTCAATCTTGTTATACGGTTGCGACGTTTGGGGATATGGAAAAAACAACCGATATGTGATTCTGTTCAAATAAATTTCTTCCGACATATGTTGCCAACAAAAATTCACCCCATTATGAAAGTTCTTGCAAACAAAAAGAAGTTGTATTGTTGTTTTGAGGATTAACGTAAAGCATTTGATAGTGTAAATAGATACATCTTGTTGTACAAGCTAACACGTTCCGGTATTACTGGAAAACTGTATGTTATTATTAAATTAATGTATGAAAGTTTTAAAAGTATGTGTCAAGTTTCAGTCTAATTTTCAGACCTATTTGATTGCAATGTTGGGCTGATGCAAGGAGAAGCACTATCACCCTTTTTATTTTCAATGTACATAAATGATTTTGAGGGTGAGTTAATTAAGGGATTTTGTGAGCCTATGTATTTACAAGATATTTCTTTTAATGTATGCTGATGACACTGTACGTTTGTCAGAGACAATAGATGGTCATCAAAAGATGATTGCTACTCTTTATACATACAGCACTCTATGGGCTATTGATGTCAATGCTGACAAAACTAAAATTGTTGTGTTTTACAAACGGTGAAAAATTATCTGCCAAAGAAAAATAGATATATAATAACGATTTTATTGAAGTGGTCGATAGTTTTAACTACTTTGGGTTAACATTAATTTTTAATGGTAAATTTACTAAAACACATACGGTAATTGAATCGCAAGGTGGTAAATGTATGTGGCATATTTTAGGATTGTGTAATGGGTTATCACTTAATAAGGAAACGAAGCTACATGTTTTTGATACCTATATTTGTAGTGTGTTGAATTATGGTTGTGAAGTATGGGGTTTTCACCCCGCTCATGATGCTGAAAAAGTTCATATGGATTTCTGTAAAAGAATTTTGAATGTTAAACGATTCATAACAAATGTGGTAGTGCTAATAGAACTTGGAAGACTGCCTTTATATATTGTTCGAAAAATACGAATAGTTACGTGCTGGTTGAAAAAAATAACTATTTTGAAATCACTATATGCTAGAATGTCAGAATAATTCTAATTGGCTTTACCATGTTAAACCATTACTTTTATCACTAGGTTTTGGAGATGTTTGGTATAATCAGCATGTCAATAGTACTGAGATATTTTTTTTAAATGTACAAATCTAACTGATAACTTTATTCAAGAGAGAGACACTATGCTAGAAAAGTCTCCTAAATGTAATGTATATATTCATTTAATACATACGTTTTGCTTGCAGTACTACCTTAGAATATCATTGCCAGATTGTTACACTACTCTTATAATAAACAAAATTTCGTGTTTCTTCTCACCAGTTGTTTGTTGAACAAGGTTTGAAAGATCGCAACGGAAATGTCAGATGTGTGATCAGAATGATATAGAGGATGAATATCACTTTATTTTAAAATGTCCATTGTACGGTATATGCAATTACGTTCAATATATACTCTTCAAAAAAGTAGGGGAACTCTAATAAGAATTTACAATTTTGACCACAGACATCCTAGTAAAGAACGTTCGAGTCTGTTTATCAACACACCGAAACACATTCCACAGTTTGCACATGCATCACGCAGTTGCCCCGTACACGTGCGTGGGGTGTCATTCTCGATTTTGACAATTTTCAGGAAGGTCCATTAATCACTGTGGAACATTATTTCTGTCAATCTTTTTCATTCTCTTGATCATACAGTTGTTATTGTTTTGTTTTTAATTTACTGATAAACAAAACGTCAAATTTCAAATTTCACTTCTGACCCCAATCGTCCTTCCAAGGTCTTTGGTGGTCATAAAACCTACTGTAATACTGAACTACCAGTTGTAATGTTTTCCCAATTAATTCACTATTATCATATAATCATTCCCCACAGCTAATATACCTTACAATTTTGGCAACTGTAAATTCTTATTAGAGTTCCCCTACTTTTTTTGAAGAGTATATATTAAAAAATACTACTGCCGCAAAAATATCTGTGTTTAAACTTGTACAATTATTGTCTGTTCAAAACAGAAAAGAATTATAAAATATTGGTAAATATCTTTAAAATACATTATGTTTACGTTCTCAACATATTTTATTGTCCATCCTTCAATTATGCACCACTTGTCAAATGTTATTGATTTGTATCTAAAATGTATGCCTATGAGCCGGAAGGCTTAAAGCTAATAAACTATACTGTACTATTCTAACGGAGAATTGGGGAAGGTACCCGTGGAATTAATATTCACAGAAGAATGGTTTCTTACTGGGCACGCTTTAATTCAGGGGGGAAATCACAATTATCATTTCTTCTATACAGATGTATGTTGACAGATCATGTTACAAACAGAATTAATTATAATTGGCTCACTAGTATTAAAAATATTTTTGAGCATTTAGGAATATGAGCGATGTTTGGATATCACATAAAAAAAATTCGTTAACTTTTCTCTCACAACAAATTAAAATTGGGCAAAATCATCAATATTTACAAATATGGAACAATAGCATATCAATGTCAGCAAAAGGCAAAACCTATCAACTTTAAAAAAAAAATATTTTTGAATTTTTTTAAATATAATTCCCAAAAGGTTGTGGAGAATAATTATAAAATAAAGTTGTACTATTATTAAGTATTAATAATATTAAAGTTTTAAACCAGCTTGGTAAATACCTCTCTGAATGTAACCGGTTAAGAAACACCTTATGATTAATATCAAACCATTATGTATAATTGTGTACTACAGTATGTTTATATTATGTAATCACTGTTATATTGTTTTTGCATCTCCTGCACTATATGCAGCCGTCGTCTTTATTTATATTTGTGTGTGTGTACTGATGAGCTGTAAAGCTCAAAGTTAATAAAGAATTGAATTGAATATTGCAGGGGAAGATGCTGTACTTTACTATGGTGGTGGTGCAACATTTACTGTTTTTACACGGCGGTAGTACCGGCGACCGTGGCACACTGTGGCAAACACAAGCAACCAATCGGCAAGCAGTCAAATGTTTTGCTCTTGGTCGCAAGAAGGTTGGCGATATTTGCTGGGGGTTTTGGTCGTAAGTGGTCGTAAAATGGTCTTTAGCTATATGTGATTGGGGCACTAGTGGTGTCGTTAAACTGAACTGAACTCAACTGACATTATTTACACTCAGGGCGTAGGATACGGCATATGATAGATAGATAGATAGATAGATAGATAGATAGATACGTAACAGTCAACCTCGACATACATACAATATATAGATATTCATATATCAATACATACGCACGCACACACACACACACACACACACACACACACACACACACACACATATATAGATAGATAGATAGATAGATAGATAGATAGACAGACAGACAGACAGACAGATATACATATACAGCAGTCAATATAATTGTAACAAGATGGTGGGTGTACATAAATACAAAGATACACACAATATTTTTTTTCTCAGAAAAAAACAGATAGGTTATTACATATCCAACTGAAAATAAATCGATTAATTGTATTTGAACATTTGCTAAACACTGGCTTTTTCTGGGCAATTCTATGGTATGGCACGCTCCAGACCCCTTCTATTCACCATCCCTCAACTCCGCCCTTATCTAATTTCCGTATTCAAACCAAAAGTGAAAACGTGCACTGGTAGACTTGATGCGTGGGTGTTAAACTGTATAGACTCTGATCAGTGATTCATGAAAAGTATATTTACGTGTATTCAAAAAGACTATTATAATTGCTTTCCATTTATTCCCCTTCTCTTTTTTTTAAAGGGTATAGATCACTTGTGGACTGCAGCGTAACGACAATATTATTATCATAATTAATAGCCGTATAATGCAGGTTTTGTCTCTCAAACTATGCCCAGGGCCGTAACACACTGGTAGGGGTGGGGAGGAAGGACAGTTGTCCCTCGAAAAAAAACCCCCAAAAAACTAAATAGTACCCTACTGGCTTAGAAGTGTACTTTTTGCTTAGCTAAGAAGACTAAAGGCGGCGACACACGTTACAACCTATTGTGGAAAGACGATTATACTATTGGTTATTCTCACACGAGGTACTCGTATCGTCTGGCGTCGCCTTAAGACTACATAATTGTGTTTTAATTTTTAATGTCCACTCCCCACCCCCGCCCACCACTTGTTTTGGGCTGGGTACGGCCCTAATCTCATTAACATCTGCCCTGGATAGTTAACTCGGGTGAGTTGCATGCTCGTAATACAGTAAGTACTAGCTGATATTATCAAATCAGGGATGAGATTTCAAAGGCATTATCACAATATTATCAACACGAGCAAATTACCCGCATTGCCGGCGAACATTTATTAAATAAGTGGCAAAACATTGCCAGCTGCAACCTGTTAATGGCATATCATGAATGAGTGAATGAGTGAATGAATGAATGGATGGATGTTTAACGACAACCTATTTCTTCTTACACACACACACACACACACACACACACACACACACACACACACACACATATATATATATATATATATATATATATATATATATATATATATATATGGATAAACCGGGTTAATACACAAAATTTATCACATGGGTTAATGACATGATACCATGGGTAAATTATAGGATAAATACTTTTATACAACAGAACCTAAACCACTTCTATTTTATGTCAGTTTTTTTCTCAGTGCAAAACATAATGACGCATTGAGTACTAAGCTGTTCTGGCACTCTAAAATGTATTATTACCCACAACTGATAGCGTTTAATGTACACTATATCTTGCTACGTGCTCTGGCATACAGATGATGAATATAGTTTCCAAGTTCAATTAGTTGTATGGAAGATATGTACATTATTCAGAAAACACTAACCAATTAGGTAGCTTCAGAAATATGCTAAAAAAAAAATCAGTTTGAACAGTGACTATGTGGACATAAATATCTAATTTGCATCTCATGCACACTAGCATTTGTTAATACGTACATGATAAACAGATACTGGTAATATGCCCCAATTGTATAAACAATATGAATAATATATATTTTTGACAAATTTGAAGTATAAATAAAATCCATGTAAATGGTGTATTTTAATGACATTCAAAACACAAACAATAATTAGTTATCTGGGCCCCGTTCCACGAAGCGATCTTAGCCCTAAGATCAACTTAAGCGAATAGGGTAGCTATGCGCTTACGGTAATCTTAGGGCTAAGATCGCTTCGTGAAACAGGGCCCTGGACTACAATAAACATTTAGGGCGGAATTTACAAAGCCTGTTTAAGTCTTACCACATACATTTACAATACTTAAACACTTGCGTTTCAGAAAAACAGGCTTCGTAAATTCTGCCCTTAAAGTTCATACATAGGTGTCGAAAGCGGGAAGAGGAGCAGGGAGCACTATCCCCAATACTAAATATAATGGTTTACCTCCACTCTCTTTTATTTAATGTATCTCAATAGTAATAGGGGCGAGATGTAGCCCAGTGGTAAAGCGCTCCCTTGATGCGCGGTCGGTTTGGGATCGATCCCCGTCAGTGGGCTATTTCTCGTTCATTCCAGTGCACCACGACTGGTATATCAAAGTTCGTGGTATGTGCTATCCTATCTATGGAATGGTGCATATAAAAGAACCCTTGCTGCTAATCGAAAAGAGAAGCCCATGAAGCGGGTTTCCTTTCTTAAAATCTGTGTGGTCATTAACCATATCTCCGATGCCATATAACCGTAAATAAAATGTGTTGAGTGCGTCGTTAAATAAAACATTTCCTTCCTTCAGGTTATGATCCATGCCATTATGATCTATATGCATATGAAGTTCAATACTGATGGAATATCTACATCTCACTGTGTATGTGTTTTGTTTAACGACACTACTAGAGCACATCGATTTATTAATCGTCGGTTATTGGATGTTAAACATTTGGTAATTTTGACATATATAGTCTTAGAAAGAAAACACCTTACATTTTTCCATTAGTACCAAGGGATATTTTATATACATCATCCGACAGACAGGATAGCGCATACCACGGCCTTTGATATACCCCAGTCGTGGTTCACTGGCTAGAACGAGAAATAACCCAAATGGGCCCACCAACGGGGACCGATCCCAAACCGACCGGGCATCAAGCGAGTGCTTTACTACTGGGCTACGTCCCGTCCCAAAAATAAAGGATTACGTTGGAGAATACATGGTAAACTGTCGATTCTTGAAAAATAAGATAAGGGTTATTTTTCAAGAATCGACAGTTAACTATGTATTCTCCATTACAGAACAGCCAACACTATGACAACAAGTCCTGTCACGTATTACGTCGGTAGTGATACTATATTGTACTTCGGAACAATGATGCATACAATCTATACACGATTATAAATTCACACAAAACTGACAATAATTGTGCACATATCATACAATAGCTCATGCCAGCGATTTACATAGACACGCCTGAATAGCACAAGTCATCCACTAACTTTGCACTCTTGCTTCTATTCTGAGCCTTTAGCGAATATTTAGCTGAGCGAAGCAAAACACCAAGCGTGTTCGAAACCTTCGTGGCATATGGCCTCAGACCACAATTAATTTCTCTATATGTTTCTATATAGCCTTAGTGGCTATAACATTTTTATTAATATCAGCAGGCCCGTGGATTTTTGTATGTACCTTTGCCTGCCTAGGAGGACACATACCCTGAAAAGGACAACCCCTGTTGTCCAGCTCTTTCTCCCAGCATATTGGTTTAAACAAACACACCCTCTAAACCAGGCCGGAGTACTCCCATTTTAAACAAAAAACACTACTTTTGCATGGGCCGGAATTACCACAAACTGTCAACAAGTTACACATGTTTACAATCTACATGATCTCCCCTGTCACTTCAGTCAAATAGTTGCCACTTCATAGCTGTCTGCCATGAAATAATCACAGTCAAACAGCAGACTACATGCGCGGTGAAATTTTCGGATTTTGGACAACCAAATGGGAAGATAACTGTAATCTGAGACCATATGGGCAAGTTAAATTAATTACCTTGCCTTAGCAACAGAAGAACAGAACAGAACAGAACAGAACTTTATTACACCCAGGCCGTTAGGCAACGGCATATGGGGAAACATGAATAATTACATAATATAATATGTGACAAGATAGGACAGGGTTTACAGGAGAACATTAAATAGTAAATAATATAGTATATGAATAGTTAAATTATATAAATACATTAATACTGAAATACAACGAGTGAATATAACAAAAATACATATATACAATAAGCCAATAATATTCGGCATAGTAGAGTAATTGAAGTTCATTATATAATTTGTTATACAATGTCATGTACTAGTATATTTCGATTTATTAAAATAGGGATATCTGTGATATAATAATAAAGCATATTTAACTCGAGTGATGTGGTGTATGTTGATACAAATAGCTATGGTCTTTTAAATTGATCATTAATTCCTTTAATTAATTTTCTGACTTTTCTTAGGACACCTATTTTATTACTAGTCATTAACTCTTTAAATTTTAGGGTACTGGGGTTCACATGATAATATTGTTTTAGGAGTGTTTTTCGAGACTTAGTAAAGAAGGCACAAGTGAATAGATAATGATATTCATCACCAATATCGTTAGAATCACAAAGTGTGCATAACCTATTTTCTCTTGGTGTATTATTCCACCGTCCTATTTCAATCGGGAGGTAATGATTTGATGTTCTGAATTTAAGAATAATTATCCATAGTTTTTCAGGCATTATGGTGAGGTCTTTTTCAAAAATTAGCTGATTTTTAAAAATTGTATATTTTTTTCCTCTAGACGATGATGCAATGTTATTATTCCACGTTTGAAGGTACTGGTCATGCTGCCTCAATTTGATATATTCAAGAAGTTATTTTTTTTTGAAAATCTTCGAGACAACCATATATCCGTCATACCTAGGTTGTTAAATAATTGTTTGATATGTTGGATCCAAGTGTAGTTGTGTCCGTTTATGGATGAGTCCTGTAACATAAATGCATGCAATAGAAAGGATAGTTTTGTTTGTTTTCCTGATACAATCGTGGCTCAGAAATTTATCATTCTTTGTTGAATAATTAGTTTAATCGGTCTACGTCCTAGTTCTCTGTACAACATAAATATCGGTGTACCTTTTTTAACCGGGAGCAGGCGTCTCATGAAATTTATGTGTATGCTTTCAATGATGTCAGTGTTTTCATAACCCCATAATTCGCATCCATACAGAACAATAGGTAATACCATTGTGTCAAACAATTTTATCTTACATTCTATTGATAGATTGTTATCTTTAGATTTAGATAAAACGAAATACATTGTTTTTGTAGCTTGTTGGGATAGACATTTTCTTGTTGTGTTGAACTTGTTTTGCTTATTAAAAGTTAAACCTAAGTATTTATATTCTTTAACGTTTTCGAGAACCGTATTTCCTATGGTAAATGTGTTCTTGTAATCACACCCAATATTTGTCAGTTCTTATACTATGACAATCAAAACATTTATGGTCGCTGTTGTCCGATCATCCATCGGTATTCATTGTTATAAAATGTTAACACCCTTCGTGGTATCCAACGTAAATTTCATCCATTGTGCTCCTGCGTACAAATTACCACCATAACTTATTAATGAAAATTTCCCCAAATCGGCGTAGACTAGGTTTTGTCTGTATGTATGTATGTTTGTCCCACATAGAATTTTTCACAATAACTCAAGGTACTGAGCTAAAGGTATTTGTGTAGCTTTAACATGTATAGTTAAGTACATATCAAGTTTGACTTTCATGGTGATTTATCGGTCAGACTCGACACAAAACCAACTCGCCCCAACAGTTGGTCAACTCGCCCCACACCATTTAGTCAAGTCATATTATCGTTTTATTAATTAAATATAGCAATCGTTTAAGCAATAACGTGCATTAAACAGTCTTGAATATGCACACCAGTCGGAGCGCAAAAGCCTTGCCTGACCATTCCTTTAAGAAAACAAGGGACAAACGTTAAAACAGGCTTGACAGTTCATTGTTTATCCGATATTAGGATCTCCCCAATATAAAACCATTTAAAGTGCTGTTCCAGATGTAAGATGTATTGAGCTATATCAATCAAGATATTATTTAATATGATTAGAAAATTATTTTTAAAAATTTTAAAAAATTATATACCGGTATATTTTCCATTTAAAAATATTCCCCTGAAAAACAGAACCAGCTGAATTCGTTTCGGGAATTTCCGTAAGATTTGATCCGTGACGTCATGAAGGGAATTCCTTTCGATAGTTAGCGCCATTGTTCATTGCTTCTTTTGTGTTTATTATGGTTAAACGGCGTGTTGGTGGCGGCTGTAGCAATACAAAAGCCGATAAATTTAGTCTTCACGCATTTCCTAGTAATGTTGCTGTGAGAAAGCTGTGTGTGAATTTGATTAAAACAACGTGGAAATACTGGACAGGAAGAAAATGCCGGAGACCGTTGCAACAGCAGACACTTTAGTTTCGATTCATCCGAACTGGCTTGTCGGCTTAAGCGAGATATGGGAATACCATGTGTTATGGCTTTTAAAAAAAGATGCCGTACCAACAATTTTTCTGCGACACAAAACAAATGACAACAAGCCGACGCCATCCACGCCGAAACGACCTTGGGGTGCATATCGTCAATGTCCCAAATTGCGTTATGCTTTCAACTCCGGTCAGTTTGTTTTCTCATGCACGGTTCGTGCAATCATCGAGATCCGATTTGTTGTCGTTTGCATCTCGTTCGTTTGTGAGATTTTTCTTTACAGTTCGAGAACATTAAAACAATAAAGTACAGACAAGTAAGTATCTATAGCCTAGTCCGTCCCATCCTACAAAAATGTAGGGGTTTTTTTGTAAAAAAGAAAAGAAAATACATTAAATTAATTTTACCATACCTTCCCACAGAGAAAACCTTTTTTCATACTGTGGAATGTGCTATAAGTTATTTATTTCTGAGCAGACTGTTTTCACAACTGCACACAAAAAATAGTATTGTTTTGTTATTTCCAAAACACTTACTTTTTTTTTTACGTCAAACTAAACTGAAATTATTCACACAAAAAAACATCTTCATAGATGGATGGGACGGACTAAAAGTCGTTTTTGTTTATTTTTTTAAATTAAAATAAGTTATTTATTTCTGAGCAGACTGTTTTCACAACTGCACACAAAAAAAATAGTATTGTTTTGTTATTTCCAAAACACGTTTACTTTTTTTTTTTACTTCAAACTAAACATAAATTATTCACAAAAACCCCCATCTTCATAGAGGGATGGGACGGACTAAAAGTCGTTTTTGTTTATTTCTTAAAATTACCGATATCGGGTCCACTTGACTCGTAGAATTCAAGAGTTATTTATCGTCTTTTCTACTACATCACAAGTATTAGAATATACAGTGTAGCAAAATAATTCGCACGAAAATCTAAAGAACAAAACAAGAATAAAAGTTGTAAATTAGTGGTAAGCTGTCTCCACGACCATTTACATCATCATCTGTCAGGCCGGTGGTTCGTCGGAAGATGTTCCAGGTTCACACTGATACGGCATTATTTGTTGTGTTGCACAAATATTAGTCCAGTCGTCATTACTACACTATTCATCATCGAAAGAAAAATCGCATGATCAATGAGCTTGGCAGTCGCTGTCGGTCCCACTTTCGCTTGCGCTGGCAGTCATCTCGTGGTAGGTTTCAGTGAAGCGCGTTCCCTTCGTGACGTCACGGCTATTTACAGGCAAATGTTTTTACCGAGAATTTTACTCGGTCGTTTCCGGCAGTGTTCTACGGGAGTGATGTTTTAATACTTTTATGGGGCATTTTCGTAATTATTGATTTACATATCGGTGTAAAATATTATTGCAATGAATTAAGAAAGCATTTAATTATGGAATTTGAAATTTTAGTGTATGGTCTGGCACAGCACTTTAATAAGTAGTCGTAATAGCGGAGTTTCACTGTAATATTAATAAATAAAATGACAACAAAGTCGTAGACGTCCATTTTTAATTTCGTCACAATTATTTACGAACAGTAATGTTTGGGGCGAGTTGTTCAAACACTGGGGCGAGTTGGGTTTTGGAGCGAGTTTGACCAGCATTCAAATTTTGAGACAAAATTATTGTCCTCGAACTTAGAAGATGTAAAAATGTGTTGGGCCCGGTTGTGGGCATGACTTGCTTTAGCAGTATCTCCAGAATTACTGTTTTCGTTGAGCGGGGCTGCGAACCCAGTACCTACCAGCCTTATGTGCGATGGCGTAACCACGACAGCATCGAGGCCGGTCGTATTCTTTGTTGTTAGTGTTGGTGCGATCCCTTATTTTCTTTCTTTCTTTTAAATTATTTTCGCGCTTATATCAAATTAAGGTTCAATCACGCTGTCCTGGGTACACACCTCAGCTATCTGGCTGTCTGTCCTGGACAATGGGTTAGTTGTTAGTAGTTAGTGAGAGAGAAGGGGGTGTAGTGGTCTTAAACCTACCCACTGAGTCGTTAAAACTCGCTCTGGGTGGGAGCCGGTACCGGGCTGCGAAACCTGTACCTACCAGCCGTATGTCCTATGGCCTAACCACGACACCACCGAGGCCGCGTGTTTCCATTAGTGTATTAATACTTTCTTCGATGTGTGACTAGACAGTACGTCTCAGTGAACACGGCAAAGGTAAACAACACGGTTGCCAATGGATTTGTTGTCAGTCCATACACAGGATATTTACAGATAAGACACATATAGTCGGGTTTTTTAGAAATGGGGAAAAAGTAAAGAATTTTGAAACTTTTGTTATTCAGGTGTTCCTTTTAGATATAACAATAAATTTAGCTTTTTACAAAAACATTTAGCAGACCAAGGTCGTAAAGCTTTATGTGTCTGGTATTCTAAATGTAAACCTTTGAGTGTAAATTGTGAAGCAACATAAGATCTTATTGATACACATATCGCAAGTATTTTATGCTATTCATGTGAAGTGTGGGGATTTTGTAAAGGTAATGAGATGGAGAAATTACATTTGGAATTTTGTAAACGGCTATTATGTGTAAAGAAATCAACTTGTAATGTGATGGTTTATTTTGAATTGGAAGAAATTCCCATGGAATATATTCGCCTGTTTCCCATGATCAAATATTGGTTTAGAATGCTTTTGACAAGAAACAGTATTCTTAAAGAAACATACACTACTATTCAACCTTGCAGAAGCCAATTTTTTTAACGTTAATTGGGTGTCTTTTTAAAAAATAAGCTTATGTCATTAGGTTTTGATAACTTATGGGTAAGTCAACCATTTGTAAATGACCAATATGTTTTACCATTAATTAAAATTCGTATTTTTGATCAGGCTAAACAGTCTTTATTTAGTATGCATAATTCCACATAGTAGTTTACAGTACTATTTGCAAAAAAAATATTCCGAAGCACAATCGCATTTTATTAACTAAGCTAAGAGTGTCAGCCCATTCTTTAGCGATAGAAACCGGAAGGTATAGAAATACAGAAAGGTCAGATAGAATATGTAATTATTGTAATCTAAACAAAATTGAAGACGAATATCATATGCTCCTAGAATGTCCCAAATATGACGATCTTAGAAGAAAATATATCAAACATTTTTATTGGAAGAAACCTTCAACTCATAAAGTTGTACTATTATTAAGTATTAATAATATTAAAGTTTTAAACCAGCTTGGTAAATGCCTCTCTGAATGTAACAGGTTAAGAAACACCTTATGATTAATATCAAATCATTATGTATAATTGTGTATTATATTATGTTTATATTGTGTAATCACTGTTATATAATTTTTGCATCTCCTGCACTATATGCAGCCGTTGTCTTTACTTATATTTGTGTGTGTGTACTGATGAGCTGTAAAGCTCAAAGTTAATAAAGAATTGAATAGAATTGAATACCGCAGGGACAGATATTGTACTTTACTATGGTGGTGATGCAACGTTTACTGTTTTTACACGGCGGGAATACCATTAGTAGTGGCACTTGGAAATAAAATAATTGAACGCTGTATACAGTTTGGACTAAGAAGAAGGGTTTTTTTTTTTTTTAAAGACTCCACTAGAGCACATTGATTTATTAATCAGCGACTATTGGATGTCAAACATTTGGTAATGTTTTTACATATACTAGTAGAGAGGAAACCCGCTACATTTTTCCATTAATGGCAAGATAACTTTTTTATGCACCACTTCACAGACAGGATAGAACATACCACGGCCTTTGATATAGTACGAGAAACAGTCCGACACACCTACGGGGGCTGTGCTCCTCCCTAACGTTTTAAAAGGACTCCCACAATATATTTTAAAAAGTGGTGCAAAGGTAAAAAGTGCAAATGCATTATTCAAAAGTGCGCTGTAAAAAGATGCATTACATATATGGTAGTCTTCCTCAGAAAACATCACGACTGGTATATCAAAGGTCGTGATATGTGCTATCCTGTCTGTGATATATTGCTACTAATGCAAACAAATGTAATGGGTTTGCCTCTCTAAGACTATATGTCGAATTATCAAATGTTTGACTTCCAATAGCCGATGATTAATAAATTAGTGTGCTTTAGTGGTGTCGTGAAACTGAACTGTTCTGAACTTTATTTACACTTAGGTCGTAGGATACGGCATATGAGGATATATATATATATACATGTATATATATATATATATATATATATATATATATATATATATAGAGAGAGAGAGAGAGAGAGAGAGAGAGAGAGAGAGAGAGAGAGAGAGAGAGAGAGAGAGACGCACACACACACACACACATACACACAGATACATAGATACATACATACATACATGCAGTTTCATATGACGCAGGAATCCTGCGTATTTAACGCAACATTTACCTAAAATACTCCTAAATAAAATATGTGTGCTTCATGGTTGACGCAAAATATTTCAGATGTCAATCGATTTTACATTAATTTTTTTAATACATAAAAACCTAACGACTAATTCAATTAAATTCCAGTTCTATTTATTGCACAATACCAAACAAACTGGTGTCAGCAAATAGATAGGAAAAAAGAAAAACATACAACATTAACGATGTTCAGTACAAAAATAGCCGACCGGTTTAACTGGTTCCCAATCTTATCACTACGTTTAACGTGACTTAAGTGTTAAAACCAGTGTGGCTAATGTAGTATGCCAGTCCCTTTCTCTAAGTTTAGGTCATCGCGACAATGTCGAATACGCGGTTTTTATACGAATATCAGGCAGGTGCCCTACTTAATAAAACAAACAAAGTTTTAAAACGTCAAACAATCTTGGATTGCGTATGCATTTGCTACCGGTGTCGCGAAATATATTCGCCCCCCTAGAAAATCGCCGGCCGGCGATTCTATTTCGAAATAAAATCGCCCCCGGCCGGCGGATTTATTTCTCGCCCCCCTCCAAATATTTTCGCCCCCCCCCCCTTATATAATGTGTTATATATAGGACGATGATCTATTTCTACCATAGTCCATACGCATACAAATTATGTGCTGTCTTTAATAGTCATCGAAAAAAGAGAGAAATATCCTTATTTATTACATATCCATTCAATCTTAGTATAGTAATAAAGACCATTCCGATCCGTGCAATTAAAAAATCTTTTATTGAACATATGTCCAATAAAAGCCTGAACTATTTTTGGGGGAATCCCCCATATTATTGTTTGAAAGTTAGCTCCCTTGAATGTTTATTATTATTTTATTATTTTATTAATTTTAAAATAAATAAATAAACTAAAGAAGGTATGTAATAAATACAGAACTTCACATACGCGGTCTCGTGCTATATATTATTCTTGCGCACAATAAACTCGTGCAATAAATAGGAACGAAAAAAAACGTATGTGAAGTTCTGTGTATATATTACACTTTTTGGAAACAGTTCTCAAGCGAATTACTCTCTAATTATACAACATTACATTAGAAGAATACCCTCAATTTTACCTTTAGTTTACACTGTCTATGATTATAATTAATTTCTATCTATAGTATAGAGACTATAGACGATATTTTATTTCTTTATTTCATTTGTGAATGCAGTGCCCCGATTTCCTCCATAAGGTATTCATACGTCATGCATTTTAAAACATTTCAGAAAGACATTAATCCATGGATATGATTTGAATAAAAACATATACTCTCCGTCAAATATATAAAACTCAGATAATATGTTTCGCTTACTTCTATTGTAAACTGAATTATATAATTATAGGGGTCACTTTATT
>NW_024534321.1:0-23687 GCF_016097555.1 Gigantopelta aegis
GAATTGTTGGCTTTAATGTTAATAAATAATATATGTCACTATAAGAAATATATATAAGTTAATCTCAAAATACAAAAAATATATACATTAGCAATTAATGCAGAACTTTGTGCATCAGTAAGTTTGTACCATGTTATCATTAAAAACACAAAATATAAAATAAAAAATTTATTTTCTTAATACTCATATACTACTTCAGAAATCACTATAGTCATCACATATGGCACAACCCTTTTCAACAGTTGGCTTATCAGACAATCCCACAATGTTCTTCCTGTTGCTTAGTTCTCCAAAGGTAGGATTGTTATGATTACTGACCTCACTTAAAAATATACTAATAGTTGTGACCTTATAAAGTTACCCGTACTCAATAGTATAGCCCACAATATATATATATAATTATATTATATAATATATATATATATATATATATATATATATATATAGGTATGTATGTATATACATTCACATGTATCATTTAGTAAGATATACAAGCATCACATTTATAGACATTGATATAATTGCAGAGAAATATATTATAAACAGGATAGCTACAAACTAATTCTCACCATGTGACAAATTATTAATTATATCCTTCGTTTAACCCATGTAATGGGAGTTAGTTGATGCTAATATGGTTATCATCTCTCTTATTAAGTTATATAATTAAACTTAAAATATATGACACTGTGGAAATCATATCATTTCTTAGTTCAGAAAACACTTTGTATACATTACCCTCAAAGTACCAATGCTATATTAATATTAATGACAAAACTAATATAAATCAGGCTTAAGAATTGTTTGTTAACAATACAATAGTCTCTTCAAACTCTTATAATGTTTTTTTTTTTTATATAACAATCTTGACCCTTCTGATATTAAATTACAAGAAACCCGTTTAGTAAGCCGCTAGGTACATCCTATAACATAGCTGACTGAGGAAAAGGATGGACTATGCCATGGAATTGTTATCATAAAACCTTTGAAAAGTGAGGTTTTGGAATATACAGAACAAACACTTGTAGTTAGCTAGAAAGTCAATACCATAATTAATTCTCTATAAAGGTTATAGGATGTATTATATCATAGAAAAAATGACTTATGACAAATTGACAAAACCAAAATGCAGCCAATGTTATAGCCCATAAAAATGTAAGTTATACTATAATAATACAAAAAATATACAAAATCAAAAACTAAACAAAAGGCTTATTAATGTAGACTCTTGAAAATCGCTAACCTAATAATGTTCAGCACATCTACACAAAAATGGCAGCAAAGTACTGCCAAAAAGGAGAGCAAAACAGCTGGAGAAACAACTCCAAAACTGACAACCTACGGACATGATCAACATGGACCGTCAACGTCAAGGTTACAGGAACTGAGATCTCCTAAAAATGGGCGAAGTACAACATCCCATTTTCTGGTTGATGTCAGACAGATACTGCAAGCAAGTAGAACTGGCTCTCGTGCAATCTACTGGTTGATAAATCAAACACAACGTACATACTTGAAAAAAGGGTCCATACATTTTGCCACGCAAAACTGAGTATAAGCGCTGTTGATATCAAGAAATACCGAGTGAAGCAAATATACTCGATCAACGTCTGTCACGGTTAGTAACTAGTAAGATTACTAGCATTGCAGTCTGAGGGATAGTTATTTAAAAATTGTTAAACAGCTCTGTTGACGACTTTGATGAGTAACTTCTTATAATTTTGTGTTGGTAACTTCTTTGCTAACCAATAACTTGAGGTTCGTTTTGGTTAGTTTCGCATTAGCGACTTCTTTACTACAAAAGTAACCAAAACAATGACAAAAAAGAGAAGATAATAGCGATCCATAACTGCTCCTCTGACGTTACAGCAACTGATTTCCGAAAACTGGTCTTGGCTTAAAAGCAACAGCCTTTACGTACTTTACAATTTAGGGCGCATGCGCACGGTACAATTTGTCAACGTATGGGGTGTACAAAATGTTTCCTCTGTGAAATATATTGTCTTCTTATAATTTTGTCTAGGAGAATAAAGCAAGATATCAGTGCTAATATTTTTGGTTCTTACCCATTAAAAAACTGATACAATGTGCCGTGACAACTTTGTACGTTTACAACTTAACTGGAAATCCTCTCAAAAAAATTAATGCTACATTAGATTATGGAGAGAGCAGACATCTTCTATATCTGTCCCTTAATTCTATATGTGGATGTTATTACTTTTAACAATACAAGAAAGACCAATGAGTTATTTTAAAATACTCATAATATTAAAGTCTGAGTGACAAATAAATTGTTATCCATATGGGATATCTCTGAGTGAGAAATCAATTGATACCGATATGGGATTTCTCTGAGTGAGAATTAAAGTGTTACCCATATGTGGGGTATCTCTGAGTGAGAATTAAAATAGTTATCCATATGGGATATCTCTGATGTGAGAATTTTAAATTGTTACCCATATAGAAATTTTTTCCAAGTTAAGAAATCAAATTTGTTACCGATATAGGATTTTTCTAAGTGAGATATCAAATTCATTTATGTGGGATTTGGCTGATTTAATCACTTTTAATAAAACTCTCTACTACCTCAGTTACAAAGGCAGGTACATCAAATGCAGTGCAACTTTTGAGAAACATTATAAACTATTATATTACATTTCTATTAATTTTTTATTTAGGAGTGCACACTTTAAGTTTGCATCTTATCCACTAACTCGTAAGACTATACTCTGTTACCAGTTGAGGTAAACCCAATATTAATAATTAATATATGTGTGCCCTTCTATTGTATGGCTATTATTCTGATTTGTTAGAATATCATGGCTTTTTTAGTATCTTATGGCTTGACCAGATGTTTTTTATTGTTAAAAATAGTGTATAACTTCAAGACTATATCATGCCCATCATTTGATTTTGTTTCTTTACTCTGAATACCTACCTCTTCCGTTTCACATCCTTCAATCTAGAGTTAATGTGTGGAAGGACAAACACGTGAGTGACCTACGTCAAGGGCATGTTTGTATCGTAGAACACTCTTACAGAATTGAGTTTCCCTCTGGACTCTCTTCATTTGTTATAAAACACACTGTTACAAAGCTCCTTTAACTTGACTTATAATCTCTCTCTCCTTTTCTCTCATAGTAGGTTTAATGAACACCCTGGGCATAGAGTTGAAATAGTTAGTTGAAAAGATTTAGTCAAACTCTCTTTACTACTTATTTTGTTTTTGTTTTAATAATCACAGTTTGAAACCAATGGATTCTAAACTTTCTCAACTTTCTGGGCATCAAGACAAATAAATAAAGAAAGGGATGTGAAAAAATGTGAGATCAGTAACCAACAATACCAAACCATGAAAGAATGGCTCAGATGAGGTCAGCTTTAACTTCATTATAAAACTTAACCATCATTTTTTGTCAAGATCAGCTCAATACAAAATAATTAGTTTATCTTATTAGAACTGATATGTTATTCAGTAAAAGGATTTATATTAAGTATCATAGACATTTGACTACTCAGAATTCAAGATAGGGTACAGGACAATTTCTACAAAGGAAAGGAAACATCGCTATGTTAAGGGATGCAACTAGCAGCTTAGATATATTATATTGTATATCACTAAAATTGATTTGTTGATTTAATAATACATAGTTATACAGGTTATATACAAAAATGTAAATATAATCTATTTTATTTACAGATATATTATCAAACTGATAGTTATGTAGTTACATAATAATAATTAGTAATACATTAGTAAAGTAAACAACAATCCTTTTTTTTTTTTTTTCAGAAATAACTTTACAATTGCCACTTGGTATATTTAATAATGGGTTAAATCAACCAATCAGTTTTTACAGTGGAACATACATTGAAATAAGTGAAGTTTCAAGTAAGTTGTATAAATATTTATTAACAAACCATTTCGACTTTTAAATTCACAACGGTTTCAATGAGTATATGTTACAAAACGTACATAGACAAAAAAGTTTCTACATGAAACTGCAAAATATGTACATTTTTTTTATGTTTACAGTTTGAGATTATTTTATATGAAAGTAACTCCTCTTTACTACTGATTTTGTTTTTTGTAGTTATTAATCACAGTGAAACCAATGATTCTAAAATTTCTCAACTTTCTGGCCTTCCAAGACAAATAGTAGAGAAGGAGTGAGGAAACATGTGAGTTCAGTAAGCAAACCAATACCACAATACATGGAAGGAAAGCTCAGACAATTCAGGTTTACGTATTTATAAAAACTTAACCATAATTTTAAAAGATCAGCTCAATCAAATATTATTTATATTAGTAACTGTAAAGTTATTGACTAAAAGGATTTATATTCAAGTAGTATAAACTTTGACTACTCAGAATTCAAGATGTGTACAGGACAATTCCTACAAAGAAACATTATGAGGGATTCTGATGAACTTTTTTTCCTGAGGAAACAACACTATTTATGAAATGTATCATAAGGTGGAATTTGGATAATCAGTTTATTAACCTGAACTATTTAGGAAGAAGGTCAGCCTGATGAAAAGGGTTCATTGATACAAAATAATTAACTAAATGAAGGAAAGTCAAATTTAACGTGAGTTAGATATTCTATGTATTAGTGTAGTGTTTATCATAAGTCATTTTCTATGAACAATGTATCCCTATAGTTATTATAACCTTATAGAGAAACTAATTTATGGTATTTGACTTTCTAGCTAACGTGCAAGTGTTTGTGCTGTATATTCATACTCAATTTTCAAAGGTTTATGATAACAATTCCAGTTGATAGTCCCCTTTTTTTCAGTTGGTTATGTTATAGGATGTAAACTAGCGGCTTTCCAAACAGGTTTCTGTACTTTTAATATCAGAAAGGTCAAGATTGTTGTACAAAGCATTATAATGAGTTTGAAGACACCTGTTGTATTGTTAACAAAAACAATTTTCTTAGCCTGATTATATTAGTTTGTCATTATTTTTAATATGGACATTGGTACTTTGTAGGCAATGTACAAAGTGTTTTTCTGAACTAAGAAGTGTTGATGATTTCCACAGTGTCATATATTTTCGTTAATGATAACTAATAGACAGTTGATGATAACCATATTAGCATCAACTAACCTGCCATTACATGGTTAAACGAAGGATATAATTAATAATTTGTCAACATGTGAGAATAGTTGTATGTAGCTATCCTGTTTATAATAATAATCAGTTCTCTGCAATTAATCAATGTCTATATAATGTGATGCTTGTATATCTTACTAAATGATACATGTGAATGTATATACATACATACATATATATATATATATAATTATATATATAGTATATATATAATATATATATATATATATTAATATATAATTATATATATATATTGTGGGTATACTATAAGTACGGGTAACTTTATAAGGTCACAACTATTAGTATATTTTTAAGTTGAGGTCATAATCATAACATCCTACCTTTGGAGGATACTAAGCAACAGAAAAACATTGTGGGATTGTCTGATAAGCCAACTGTTGAAAGGTTTGTGCCATATAAGATAACTATAGTAGTGATTTCTCTAAGTAGGAATGATAGTATAAGAAAATCAATTTTAATTTTATGGTTTTGTGTGTTTTTAATGATTACATGGTACAAACTTCACAAAGTTTCTGCATTAATTGCTAATGTATACATTTGTTTGTATTTTGAGATTACTTTATATGAAAAGTAATTCTCTTTACTATTGCTTATTTTTTCTTTCTTGTAGTGACATGTATTATTTACCATTAAAGCCAACAATTCTAATATTACTATACTTGAAGTCTTCTCGAGACATAGTAAGAGAAAGAAAAGAAAAAAAACTACAGAATAACATAAAAATATGAAATTAGAAGAAACATGTGAACCTTCACTTTAAGTAAACTAATGAATATACATAGAAGCCAGACTATGTGGAACATTCATGGGCATAACCTGACCTAATCTGCTTACATTACAGTTGGTAGCAAGATTTAATAACTGAGAATGCTATACTTATACTTTGCCAACCTTTTCACTATCTACTGTGCCAGCTCAATATCACACTATTCAACTCTCATTCCTTTTCATCATCTACACTGTCTTATTGCTGCCATTGTGGTTGAAATATCCCTTGTACAGGGAGTTTGTTTCATTCTTATAGCATCACCAATCCACTAGGCCTCTGTACATCCATCATCACTTGTTAATAACTGACATCCAAGTGAGCCATCATCTTGTTCTTACCATGCTGTTCTCTAGTTATCCTAGCTTCAAACACAAATCTATGGGCACATGGAGTAACGGAGGACAATGACAACTTACAGAGAACACAAAGGGTAGGGAGGACATGACTACTATCAAGGTTAAATATATAACAGCACCATGCAATAATGATTGGCAACTATAGTATGTAATTGATAGACAAGGATAAAAAGAAAGGCAATGTTACAGTAATATAGTCAAATTTTTCTAGATATGTACAATTCATTGTTAGGAAATAAGATGGTCTTTTCAACTCATGCCACAGTTTACATATATGCCCAAAGAATATATTAAATGTTGACAGCATATTCGTTTTGATTACTAGTTACTATGGAAGAATTGCACACTTCAAGTACTTCAACAATTATACTTCTTAGAAAGGACATGTATGTGGTATTAGAACACACCTGTTATAAATTTCATAGGGATCAGGCCTGACACATATCTAAATATCTCAAATTACTGTATATTATTTTGATAAACATTATTAGAAGCAAAGTGATGCTACTTAAAATAGAAAATAACAAATCAATAGACCGCAGACATTGATTGCTTAGTACATTGAACAAATGTAATATATAGATACATTAATAACATTAATGCCAAGTGATATCACAATGCAGTTGCACAAATTAATGACTATCAGTCAATCAATATTCTTTGACACCTGCACATTCTGATGACATGCAATACTACGAAGTTAACAGTAAACAAACAATATATTAGCATTAACAGTAAAGGTAAGAAATAAATTAATTGTACAGAACTAATATCATAGATAATGAGGGTAATTAAGTATAGATCTATTATACTATAACTACTTATATTAAATCTATTTATTGTACTTACGACTTATATTAGAATTATACACTTATTGCTAAACTAAACCAGGACTGCTAATTGCTCAAAGAACATTTTGTAACTAAAGACAAAGTGCTCTTACTCCTGTTACAATGCAGGCAGCACTCCTTAAGATCATGTAAAACAAAATAATCATTTTATAAACACCTCCTAAAAAATCAAAACAGGAAACTCTTTCAACACTGTGAAAGCAAGACTGAATTAGTCCTTTATGATTTAGATATTTATTAAAGTATCACTCTTGTAGGTCTTCTTGAGTCAGTACGAGACTCAGATTTTGTAATCCATGACATTTCTGCTTGAAAACAAAGCTGTAAATTGCATGCCAAATTAAGCAGAGTCAAATGTCTAGTGCAGGTCATATATTTATTTATGATCTTTTATTTAGTTATGATATTTATCCTAAAACATAGTTGAAGTCATCATTTTTACTTATGGTTGTAATAACATATACAGGATGTGACTTATATATCTCTTAATGTGTTTATAGTCTAATCACTTTCTGATCACACAGCTATGAATAATTAATTAACTTCTGGGCCTCCTTTAAATGTACAAGTGCCTAGTGTGGCAAGCCAACCTTCTTCAGTTTGGGTTGGATCTGCTTTACAAGGCTATCAGCAGCCCTGATTATTCAGACTGAATGTTACTTATCATATGTAGCAAATCAATATAAAACAAGTCATTGGATACACTAATTACTTGTCATCATTCAGGTCATCCAAGATATTAACAGTGCATATCATTCATTACCTTAATAAGTTCAAACTTAGACTTGTTTTATATAATAACCAGCTTGTTTCTGGAATTATCATTGGCATTTTTAGAAATATGTACTAAACTATTGGAAAATGTTTAGTTATAGGAGACAAGAAGATGTATAACAGATCATATGAAACAGTAACAAAAGTACCAGAAAGGGTGTTAACATTAGGCTTAGCCCAGTAAACACACTTTAGTTTACATAGTAAGAGAAGACAATCAAGGTGAACTTTGGACTAATGTACACAGAGACTGTATAAATTAAACTGTTAACTTGAACCAATGCTTTCATGAGAATGTCAGCTTAATTGAAAAGTTCCAAAATAAAATAACATGGTCTATTAAATAAGAAATTGATTTATGAACTGTTTTTATTTACTTGTCATCATACATTAAATAAAGTACTCAATAAAGTCTTGCTAAGTTCATTTCATATCATTACTGATCTGTATGCGCAATAGTAATGATGTATGATAACAAAAAATTACATAATTCTGATATTGATGTGTATTTTATGTACTGGATATTTCTGGTATTGATTGATGGTGGACATCAAGTATAGAGTTTATCTATATATCCAATTACTTAAGCTGTAATAAGAGCCGGCCATACTTTGTGGTTCACTCATTGAGCTTATTTAATAAGATATATATGCATTACAGACTAACAAGCTCTTCTTATTTTTATTGTGCTAGTGATACTGAGTAACAACTGGATTTCATGCTACACCAAATCCAACTAGTCCTTCCTAATATTCCAAGAGTATATTAGTTATAACTCATAGATGGTACAGAGTACACTACTTCCTAAGTGTATTGTTAATATACCAATTTCAATTTAATTTGTTGTCTTGTTTTCCTAAATTTACAATACAACATTTAATATCACATCTAAATTAAAGTTTTTTAGAACATACACACTTAGATTATATTAGCTATGCCTACATACATCACAAAAATTAATAGATTGTTTAGTGCATAGTCTAATGAGTAATTGACTGCACTCATTATTACTCTATGTATGGTTTTATAAGAATTTACAACACTTGCAACACTTGTCTTATGTATATTTTTGACTACTTACTGGAAGACAGCCAGCAGTTTCTTAAAGGAAGCTTACATTAGAAATTAAGAAACACAGTCAGATGTTAGCTTTCAAGAATGAATATGTAGTTAATATTATAATAACAATACTGCACACTTCTTAGTAAACTGCACATTGTAAACCCTAAAGGATGTGGTACTATAATATAGTATTGGTAATGAAAATAAAATAGAAATTTAATTCCATGATTATACTATGCATAATGGTTTGTAAGCTTTCTAATTATCAATTTACAAAAATGTGTGATGCATAGTTGATAGATGTGTTATGCAAAACTGCAAGTGTTTTATTAGTTTGCTTTGATGTAAAATCTGAGGGTCTCTAAGGTTAACATTGTTTATGTTACGCTTACTGTACTGTAGTGCGGTCGTCAATGCCAGACTATAGTGCCATAACTATAATTAGACATCTATCAACACTTTCTATCTAATAAAGTTTCCACATAATAATGCCAACTTATTTTTGTCTATGTACTTTTTGGCCTTGATACGATAGAAATTTAAAAATGATGTTCAGAACCCAGTATCTGCAGCTGCTGATGTCAGCACTATATCTAGATATAGTGTTGTGATGTCACTTTATTAAGTCTCAGCTCCTTTTGGCACTTTGAAGTTCTTTGGTATCATGTCACAATTCTTCATTAGTTATATTGACTCGGTTATAGCAATGACTGTTTTATTACATATTAACAATGTTTAAAAGCACATGAAAACAAAGGTGCTTCTATTTCAGGACACCCTAGACCTAACTATGTCTGAATAACTAGTTGTCCGTAGTTAGTTATAATACAAAGTTGTCACCACCATTGTACATTGTATTATTTTAATGGGTAACACCAGAAAATATTAGCACTGATATCTTGCTTTATTCTCCTAGGCGAATTATAAGAGCAATACATTTGATGGAGGAATACCAGAAAATATAGACATTTTTGTAACACGCCCATAAAATATAAAATATTATAACGTTTGTATTATTAAAACCACGCGCATGCTGCGCCGAAACTGTAAGTACGTAAAAGGCTTTGCTTCTTAAGCCAAGAACGGTTATCGGAAATCATTGTTTTTTGCTTTTTAAAACGTCTGAGGAGCAATATGGGTCCCTATTACCTTCTCTTTCTTGTCATTGTTTTGGTTACTACTTATAGTAAAGTCGCTAATGCGAAACTAACCAAAACGAACCTCAAGTTATCGGTTTACAAAGAAGTCACCAACAACGAAATATAAGAAGTACTCATCAAAGTCGTCAACAGAGCTGTTCAACACAATTTTAAATAACTATCCCTCAGACTGCAATGCTGATTACTTACTAGTTTATAACTGACAGACGTTGATCCTAGTATATTTGCTTCACTCGGTATTTCTGATATCAACAGGCGCTTATACTCATTTTTGCGGTGGCAAAATTATGGACCTATATTTCAAATATGTCCGTTGTGTTGATTTATCAACCCAGTTGTTAACTTACACCAACAATATAATCAGACGTGTTACTTGTGGAAAAGAAGGCAGTGATTTCTGTTGTAGCTCTCACATTCGTCGTTTTTACTTGATACAAGTATTTTATTAATAGATTGACAATGCTTGTCCATTTTACAACTGCTGGAGTAGATTGCACGAGAGCCAGTTCTACTTGCTTGCAGTATCTGTCTGACATCAACCAGAAAATGGGATGTTGTACTTCGCCATTTTTTAGGAGATCTCAGTTCCTGTAACCTTGACGTTGACGATCCATGTGAGTCAGTCTGTCAGTTTTTGGAGTGTTTCTCCAGCTGTTTTTGCTCTCCTTTTTGCAGTACTTGCTGCCATTTTTTGTGTAGAATTGATGAACAATTATTATGTAGCGTTTTTCAAGAGTCTACATTAATAGCCTTTTGTTTAGTTTTTGGTTTTGCATATTTTTTTTTGTATTAATATAGTATAAATACTTTTTATAGGCTATATCTTTTGCTGCATTTTTGATTTTGTTCAGTTTTGCTATAATTATAATGAAAAAATAACACTCCTCAAGTTAAGTACAGAAAGTGCTCTCACAGACACAATCGAATATTAGCATTGTAAATGGCAAAGACTTTAATAATAATATATAATATATACTCAAAAGGTTTCTAATTACTTAGCTTGAAGTAAAGGACCATAACGAGTTGATAATCATTGTAGCTCTAATTACTATTGTCTAGGATAACTGAGCAGCTGTGAACATGGAACACCGCACATTTACATAACATGTGTTGTCAATAAACTATGTTGTAAAAATAATCATCTTACAATTATTTGTTGTGACTACTTTGATAGAAATAAAACGTTGACCATTTCTTAGAAACTCCCAAATTAACTCTCTCTCTATACCTTAGCTATTAGTATATATATACTGCCATTGCTTATACTCAAGATCATGGTGATTGATTTTCTAGTTTCATGTTGGTTATATTTATTCTATTTCAGTAAGTGACAAATGGTACATCATGTAATAGCTTATATTTGAAATCTGCTCTGAAAGACCATGCATATATATAATGAGTATTGACAGCACACATTACATTTTGTTCGATCTTGTTAGACTGACGAGTGCTCATAATAAAGCATTCACTATCATTAATGTATGATTACTCAGAACTTCAAGATGACTGGAGCCTGACAACAAACTATAAAGAAGTAGTAGGAGGATTCTGGTGAAATCCTTCCTAGAGAAACAACTCAATAATATAAATTGTAGTCATGAGGTGGAGTTTGGACAGTCAAATGTTAACCTGAACCAGCCTATTCAGAAGGTCAGCCTGATCAAAAGGATTCATCTCACAAGATTATCTAATTAAAGAATAGAATTCAAATTACTTAGTCAGTAATCGATGAACTTAGCGATGTATCCCTATAATTATATAACCTTATATAGAAGAAACTAAGTATGGTATTTTGACTAATTTTCTTTTCTAGCTAGCTACAAGTTTTACACTGTATTTTCCTACCTCATTCTGACAGATTTGTGATAACAGTTTCCATTGTGTAGCTTCTCCTTTTTCTCAAACTGCTATGTTAATGCAACTAGCAGCTTATAATTTAACATCAAGAAGGATTCTTAGTTCAAGATTTTATATTTTTACAAAGCATATGGTAAGTTCATAGACATTCGTTGTATTCTCCAAGACAGGTCAGTAAAGTAAACATACCATCCTATTTTAGCAGGCTTTGGATGATCCCTGTATGTTCCTCCTATTACTTAGTATTAACAGTTGGAAGGGTTGTGCCGTATGTGTATGCTTTTTATAATTATCACCTTAAAAATTGATTGGTTGATTTAATTAATGCATGGTTGCAAAGGTTGATATGCAAAATATAAAATTTTAATATAATTTTTATATACATTATGAAATTTATAGTTTATGTAGGTATATAATAACAATAGGTAATACATTAGTAATGAAAGCAATAAGCTTATTTTTTCAACAAAATAGTTTTAACATAACCTATAAATGGTAAAATCATCACCAATCAGTTTTTTACAGTGGTACCAAGTAGTGATTTCCCTGAAGTAAGTGTATAAATTTTTATAAGAAAATCAATTTTTGGACTTTAAATTCACATGACTTTTTATTAGTACTTGGTACAAACCTAAATAGACAAAAGGTTCTATATGAACTGCAATGTGTACAAATATGATTATTATGCGTTTGACATAACAGTAACTAGTTTATTAATCACATTGAAACCAATTAGTCTAAAATTTCTCAACTTTCTGGCCTACAAATAGTAGAGAAAGGAGTGGAAACATGTGAGTTCAATAAGCAAACCAATAGCATAATAAATGAAGGAAAGCTCAGACAATGCAATGTCAGTTTTAACTATCATTATAAACCTTAACTATCACTTGTACAAGGTCACATCAATCAAATAATTATTAATTTTATTAGACTGACAAGTTATTGACTAAAAGGATTTAGATTTTAGTATCATAGACATTTGACTATTCAGAATCCAAGATAATAGTGTACAGGACAATTTCTACAAAGAAACATTATGAGGATTCTGATGAACATTTTTCCTGAGGAAACAACTCTATTTTTTTATGAAATGTAGCCAGTAAGGTTGAATTTGGATAATCAGTTATTAAACCTGAATTATTCAGAAGACAGTCAGCCTGATGAAAAAGGATTCATGATACAAATTAATTAATAAAGAATGGAAAGTCAAATTATTGAGTTTAGTATTCTAAGTATAGTGTAGTGTTTTGTCATAAGTAATTTTCTATGAGCATGAGCAATGTATCCATATAGTTATTATAACCTTTATAGAGAACTAATTATGGTATTTGACTTTCTAACTAACTACAAGTGTTTGTTCTGTATATTCATACCTCAATTTTCAAAGGTTTATGATAACAATCCATGCATAGTCCTCCTTTTTTTAGTCAGCTTTGTTATATGATGTAACTAGCAGCTTACGCAACACACTGTAAAAATTGATTTAGTTAATTTAATCATAAATGTTATGTGGGTTGCATATGTAAAAAGTAACCTTAATACTACTTTGATTACTAATGTACTATGAAATTATTGGTTATGTAGCTAGATAAACCAGTAGGACATTAGTAATGAAAACAATTATGCTTACTTTTCTAACAAAAATAAGTTTGTAATTGCACCTATAAAGCCAAATAATGGTTTAAATCAATCAATCATTTTTTACAGTGCAGGTTTCTTGTAATTTTAATATCAAGAATGGGTCATGATAAAGCATTATAGTGAGTTTGAGAGACGTGTTTGTATTATATTTTAAACAATTTCTAAGCCTGATTATATTAGTCTTTCTTCAATTTTAATATGGACATGGTACCTTTGAGGTTTTTGAATATATAGCACAAATACATGTATGATTATATAGCACAAATAGCCATATGTTATGCCTATAGCAATTCCTCTGAAGTAGGTATATGAGTATTAAGAAAATCATTTTAAGTTTTAATTAGTATGTTTTCATGAGTACACGGTACAAAACCTACTGACACACAAAGTTCTGCACTAAGTGCTAATTTGTACCTTTTTTGAATGCTTGCATTTTTAGATTACTTCATATAAAAGTAACTCTCTTACTACTACTTATTTTCTTTTAGTTATTAGTATTTGTGCTATATATTCCAACATCAATTCTCAAGGTTTATAATAACAGTTCCATGACATAGCTCCTCCTTTTCTCAGTCAGGTATGTTATAGGATGTAACTATCAGCTTACCACAACAGGTTTTTCTGATGTCAAGAGGAGTCAAAATGATATAAGGTGAGTTAAAAAACACACATTGCATTATCAACAAAGACAATTCTGTTTTAGGTCAATTATCATTAATTTAAATATAGACACAGGTAATTTTGAGGGCAACATACATAAGTGCTTTCTGAACTATGAAATGAGTTTATGATTTCTACTGTGACATATATTTCATATTAATTATATATCTCGATAAACAGTCAACGATAAACATATTAGCATCAACTAATCTGCCCATTACAGTGATTAAATTAAGAATATCAATAGCAATTTCTCACATGTAAAAAAAGAATTAGTTTTGTAGCTAATCCTGTATAATGTGATTGCTTATATATCTTACTAAACGATACACATGAATATATATAATTATATATATAATATATATTTTAGTGTATATATATATACCTATATATATATATATAAGCATATCATATCATATATATAATAATATCTTATATTATGCACACAACCAGACATAGATATATCTGTTTACAATGTCCGTTTATTAAGAATTATATATATATATAACACAGATATTTATATATATCTCATACATGTACGTGTATTGTGATCTATTTCATTGAAGTGCTTTATAAGGTCACAACTGTTCGCGCATTTTTAAACTTGAGGTCAATAATCATAACATTCTATTTTGCAGGCTTATCAAACGATCACACCACTTTCCTCTTATTACTAGTATAAACTGTTAAAAGGGTTGTGTCATATGTGGATGTCTATAGTGATTTCCCCTGAAGTTATATATGTAGTACTATCGTGAGAAAATCAATTTTGTATTTATATTCACATGTTCTCAATGAGTACATGGTACAAAATCTCAGAGACAAAGGTCTGCTTGATCTGATAATGTATACATTTTTAATGTTTGCATTTTGAGATTACTTTATATAAAAGTATTTTCTTTACTAATGCTTATTTCTTTCTTGTAGTGACATGTATTGTTTGTTCACATTAAAGCCAACAAGTCTAATATTACATATACTTGTGGTCTTTTAGACACAGAATTGACAAAGGAAAAAAAAAACTACGTAATAACATGAAATATGAAATAAGAAGAAACAAGTGAACCTTCACTTCAAGTAACTAATGTATATAGAAAGAAACCAGACTAGGTGAGCCACTTTCATGGCAATAACCTGAACTAATCTGATTTAATTACTGAGAATGTTATTATAATCATAAAATATTCAATAGTCTCTACTAATTTCATTAAGATCAATAAAGTTTATGACATTAGGTAATATATTTCAAAGCGTGTATTTGCTGTATCACATACTTTACACTTTATTGATCACCTGGTCTGCCAGTACTGTTCCATCCAATGTCAACAGTCTCAAATTCAATTGTACTTATTCCACCTGCTCTTAATTCTCTTGACACCCTCTCCACCTCTTTTTATACCAATTCCTAACTTATTAGTTCCTCTTCACTGTTCTAAGTGTTAGTAATCATCATACTGGGCCTCCTTAAGATCTGTTGAACCATCCCACTGGATACTTTGACAGCCTCTTCACCATCCTACTGTGCCAGCTCAATACCACACTATTCAAATCTACTTCCTTCATCATCATCTACATGTCCTATTGCTGACGATTGTTTTGGACATATCTATTGTACTGGAGATTTTTGTCACCATTATTGGATTGTCATTCCACTTGGCCTCAGTACTATCCATCCATTATGTTGTTAATACTAACCATTCAAGTGAGCATCATTTTCTTCCTAACCATGCTGCTTTACCTAAATATCATAGGACAAAATCAATGTAGCATCTGTTTCATATATACCATGCAACAGATGTAACAGCAGTATATAATGTTAAATGAGGATGAAGCAAAGGTGATATAGTAATAGCAAATTTTCTAGACATGTACAATTCACTGTTAGAATTAGTTGGCTGTTTAAAAACCCATTCACAGTTACATATATGCCAAAAAATACATTTAAATGTGTTGACACCATATGCTGTTTTGATTACAACTTACTACGGAATTGACACTTCAAGTACTTCAAAAACTGACTTCTTAAAAAGGACATATATGTGGTATGTAGGACACCTGTTACAAATTCCATAGTGACAGGCCTCACACATATCAAAATTATCTCTAATTATTTACTAACTATTGTTGGAAGACATTCTTTTGATTAAGTAATGACAGATTAACTCAGAATATGATGAGAATTACAAAATATTGAAAATATCAACTGTAATGTGTCAATATAAACATGACGTCTTCAATGTTCAATAGTACTTAATAAGAGACTATAGCAAACATGATTTTTTAGGCAATAATTTGCCTGGTTGTTCTTATGATTCCATAGTAAGTTGTAATCAAAACAGCATATGGTTGAAAAGGTTGTGCCATATGTTATGCCTATAGCAATTCCTCTGAAGTAGGTATATGAGTATTAAGAAAATCATTTTAAGCTTTTAATTAGTATGTTTTCAATGAGTACACGGTAACAAACATACTGACACACAAAGTTCTGCACTAATGCTAATTTGTACATTTTTTAATGCTTGCATTTTTAGATTACTTCATATAAAAGTAACTCTCTTTACTACTACTTATTTCTTTTAGTTATTAATCACACTGAAGCTGATGATTCTAGCAAATGCTATACTTTGTGGTCTTCTAGACAAATAATAGAGAAAGGAGTGAAAGCATGTGAGTACAGGGAGCCAAACCAATACCACATACATGGAATGGAACCCTGGACAAGGTCAGCTTTAACAGTCATTATAAATCTTGACTAGCATTTTTACAAGATCTCCTCAATCAAATAATTTATTTATATTATTAAATTGACAAGTTATTCACTAAAAAGCTTTTATATTCAAGTATAATCTACATTTGAGTACTCAGAATTAATTGCAAGATAGACTTCAGGACAACCATTATAAAGAAATAGTAGGAGTATTCTGGTGAATGTCTTCCAAGGGAACAACTAATAATATGAAATATAGTCAATTAGGGGGAATTTGGACAATCAAATCTTGAAAGAGCCTATTCCATAAGAAGGTCAGTGTGATCAAAAAAGGATCATCTCACATTATTATTTAACCAAAGAATGGAAAGTCAAATTACTTAAGTCAGTATTGAAAGTCATTTTCTATGAACTTAGCAATATATTCCTATAGTTATTATAACCTTTATAGAAACTAAGTATAATTAATTGACTATTTTTTCTTCTTACTAGCTACAAGTATTTGTGCTATATTTCATACATCAATTCTCAAAAGGTTTATAATAACAGTTCCATGACATAGCTCCTCCTTTTCTCAGTCAGGTATGTTATAGGATGTAACTAGCAGCTTACCAAACAGGTTTTTCTGATGTCAAGAAGGAGTCAAGAATGATATAAGGTGAGTTAAAACACACATTGCATTATCAACAAGACAATTCTGTTTAGGTCAAATTATCATTAATTTAAATATAGACACAGGTAATTTTGAGGGCAAACATACATAAGTGCTTTCTGAACTATGAAATGATTTATGATTTCTACTGTGACATATATTTCATATTAATTATATATCTCGATAAACAGTCAACGATAAACATATTAGCATCAACTAATCTCCATTACAGTGATTAAATTAAGAATATATCAATAGCAATTTCTCACATGTAAGAATTAGTTTTGTAGCTATCCTGTATAAATGTGATGCTTATATATCTTACTAAACGATACACATGAATATATATATATATATATATATATATATATATATATATATATATATATATATATTTATGTTTATATATATATATACCCTATATATATATATATATATATATAAGCATGTACATATATATATATATATATATATATATGCACACAACAGACATAGATATATCTGTTTACAATGTCGTGTTATTAGAATTATATATATATATATATATATACACAGATATTTATATATATCTCATACATGTACGTTTATTGTGATCTATTTCATTGAAGTGCCTTTATAAGGTCACACTGTTAGCGCATTTTTAACTTGAGGTCAATAATCATAACATTCTAATTTTGCAGGCTTATCAAACGATCACACCACTTTCCTCTTATTACTTAGTATAAACTGCTAAAAGGGTTGTGTCATATGTGATGTCTATAGTGATTTCCCTGAAGTATATATATTAGTACTATCGTGAGAAAATCAATTTTGTATTTATATTCACATGTTCTCAATGGAGTACATGTACAAAATCTCAGAGACAAAGGTCTGCTTGATCTGATAATGTATACATTTTTAATGTTTGCATTTTGAGATTACTTTATATAAAAGTAATTTTCTTTACTAATGCTTATTTCTTTCTTGTAGTGGACATGTATTGTTTGTTCACATTAAAGCCAACAAATCTAATATTACCAAACTTGTGGTCTTTTAGACACAGAATTGACAAAGAAAAGAAAAAAACTACATATAACATGAAATATGAAATAAGAAGAAACAAGTGAACCTTCACTGACTCAAGTAAACTAATGTATATAGAAAGAAACCAGACTAGGTGAACTTTCATGGGCAATAACCTGAACTAATCTGATTTTAATTACTGAGAATGTTATTATAATCATAAAATATTCAATAGTCTCTACTAATTTTATTAAGATCAATAAAGTTATGACATTAGGTAAATATATCAAAAGCCTGTATTTACTGTATCACAATACTTTACACCTTTATTGATCACCTGGTCTGCCAGTACTGTTCCATCCAATGTCAACAGTCTCAAATTCAATTGTACTTATTCCACCTGCTCTTAATTCTCTTTGACACCCTCTCCACCTTCTTTTTATACCAATCCTAACTTTATTAGTCCTCTTCACTGTTCTAAGTGTTAGTAATCATCATACTGGGCCTCCTTAAGATCTGTTGAACCATCCCACTGGGATACTTTGACAGCCTCTTCACCATCCTACTGTGCCAGCTCAATACCACACTATTCAAATCTACTTCCTTATCATCATCTACAATGTCCTATTGCTGACGATTGTTTTGGACATATCTATTGTACTGGGAGACTTTTTTGTCACCATTATTGCATTGTCATTCCACTTGGCCTCAGTACTATCCATCCATTATGTTGTTAATACTAACCATTCAAGTGAGCATCATTTTGTTCCTAACCATGGCTGCTTTACCTAAATATCATAGGACAAAATCTATGGGCATGTGTACTAATGAGGGCAATGTCGACAACTTACCAGAGAACACAAAGGATAAGGAAATGTGACTACTATCAAGATTAAAGAGATATATACCATGCAACAGATGCAACAGCAGTATATAATGATAAATGAGGATGAAGCAAAGGTGATATAGTAATAAGCAAATTTTTTAGACATGTACAATTGACTGTTAGAATTAGTTGGCTGTTTAACAACCATTCACAGTTACATATATGACAAAAATTACATTTAAATTAAATGTGTTGACAGCAACTTACTATGGGAATTGACATTTCGTGTACTTCAAAAAATGACTTCTTAGAAAGGACATGTATGTGGTTATGTAGGACACACCTGTTACAAATTCCATAGTGACAGGCCTCACACATATCAAATTATCTCTAATTATTTACTAACTATTGTTGAAACATTCTTTTTGATTAAGTAATGACAGATTAACTCAGAAATATGATGAGAATTACAAAATATTGAAATATCAACTGTAATGTGCCAATATAAACATGACGCCTTCAATGTTCAATAGTACTTTAATAAGAGACTATAGCAATAACATGATTTTTTAGGCAATAATTTGCCTGGTTTAAAAGACAGTATGCCATGACAAAATAAATAACTTGAGGGACTGTATTAAATTACACGTTCAAATACTAAAGATAGGAGTGTCCTCTTCTTCCCAAGTGCCATGTACTGTTGGTTGGTAAATTTTCGCTTTTACTAGCTTAACATATATTATCTAAACCACCACTGACTTCAACCTTTCCTATATTAGTAGAAAATATACATAAATAGTAAGGGTTTACAGAAAATAAATTATTACAGTTTGTAGTTAATAATTACATAATAATAAAGCACGGTTCTGAGGGGTATATGGAATATATTGCATTTGAGAGTGTGGTTGAGATGCTCATACAGGATTTGACTTTCCATCATACTGCTTGAGGATTGAGACCACACCCAGATTGTAATATATTTGGTATAGCACAAGAACAGAATGGTGCTTTAAATGATTATAGTAATGCTTTGGGTGGATCAATTATGCTCTATAAAGCTACAGTGAAGTATGATAACCATTTAACTATTTGTGATAGCTCAAGTGCTATTACATGATTTACTGTATCAAAAAAATGTTAATTTTTTACAAGTATAATCTTGTTTTTTCTCTCTCTCCATCAATAGCAGTAGCTACATGTATCAAGTTGTAAATAGAAATAGTTATGCCCAACATTGTATTGATCATAATAAATAAAATCAAATTTGTTTTTTGTTGGCAGTCAGTTAATTTTATTTGCTGCATACAACAATACAATGGAAATAAACATCTCTCATGACATGATATGTATATCATCATATATAGGAACATACTATATGGTTCTTCTGAAAATAATGTTAAGACTATTTGACACACTTCATGAGCCAGACCTAAAAACATACCTGAACACACGGCTTAAACAAAGAGTCCATCATTAAATAACTACAACTGTGGTGGATGAATCACAAACATTGATGACACTTTCTTCTACAAAAAGGGTGAAAATTTTTCATGCAATAAGACAAACCACTGATCGAAGCTGTAACACTCACTTAAATCCAACAGCCCAATTTTGCGTAGTGTATAGAATAGAATATTTGATGTAGTTGAAGCAGTGGGCCTATTGTTCCTTAGTTGGCTTGGCTTCAAATACTCAAAATACAATGCTGGTCCTAAAAAAGAACAAGACATCATTTCTACATTAACCGTATTGAGAATCAAAAATTTTTTTTTTTTTACTTATTATAAATACAGTATTGCTATTTATATGTTCTAGTCTTAGTACTATATTTAGAAATTAATCAACGTTTAGGAGAAAACATACTTCACATAAAGCAGGGTTCTCGATCTTGAAGTGAAGGGAATTTTGAAAACCTAGAAAAAAGGCAATGTTAAAATTTTACAAATATTTTTGCTCTGCCAGTAATCAGGAAATCAATCTATCATCTTTGTCTTTCATGCAATCTTTCTCCTCTCACTTACCTTCAATTATTAGTATGGACTGTGATCATACATTGTTCTCCTATTTTTTTTTCATATTGTTCTATTTCTGTGACAACTTCTCTGGATGTCATTCCTTTAGCTATTTTCTCTCCAATCTATTTGATTAAGAATTTTTTTTACAACGTAGAGTGTTAAATTAAATTATTACCTTAAAGATTTAATCTCCTGTCTGAAGCCCTCTGTTTTCTTTTTAGAGGAGTAAGTAAATACTCCTCACCGACGTCCACACCCACTAGTGATATATCCTCATTAGACACCCCATCGGCAATATGGACACGTCTTAAAGTCTGCACTAAAAACAATTGACTATCAGTTTGTCCTACTTCAAGTTTATTGATTGATCTAGCATTGAAATTAACTTGTGGCTTTGATGCAACAAAACAGTCATGTTTTAATTTTTATCGTTAATTTATTTTTTAAGGTTATGATAGTACTTTGAGCTGCAAAGACATAGTCACTACAGAAACCCACACCTACAATGTATATAAGCATAATCATAAAAAAAAACCACATAACAAAGCATAGTACAGTGCACCTCAAAGTTGAATTTAGAGCATGTTTTTAATAATACACCACTAATTTTATTTCTCTAGTCATTGAACTGAATATAAAATACAGGGAGTGTATTTTAAATGGTTTTTTTGCCTACTTTAATTTGTAGTTTAAAATTTGAAGATAGAAAAGTTCTACTATTACTGTTTAATTGACTAGAACTGACTGAGAGAGTAGTGAGCACCCTCATTGTCAATACCATTAAACAGATCAGACATGTCCACAGAGATTGTGATTTCTGATTCCTGCTCATCCACTGCAAAATAAAAGACAGAATCTATATAACATTTATGAAAACGAGTTAATACAATATATTTGTAGCTAAGTCTTTAATTTAGTTAAAACCAATAATATATAAGCAGTTTTTGCTTATCAACCAGTGCTATGGCACATATCTTTGTTCAAATGAACAAACAAAGGAATAATCAAGACTAACTTTTCTAGCTTCTGCTCTCTTTATTTTTGGTGAAATAGACTAATGTTGGGGAGAATTTTGAGGTGTACTGTTATCTTCTCTCTTGTTGATTCTTTCAACATATTCTGAATGACATGTAAAGTAAACTCACACGTGCAGTTCTCAAGGACTAATGAACTATACCCTGTCTGGTGAGTCCCAAGACATTGAGGCGATCTGGAAATGCTAACCCAATAGGAAGGGTCCTTAGAAAGTACTTCTCGTTGATGGAGTAGAATCAACTTGCTTTTAATACTGCTGCATGGTCAATTGTTACCTTTTATCAGTAATACAACATAGCAATAGTAATTTAATGAAGCCAAAAGAGAAAAAAATTATGTGCATGGCTGACTGTACAAGATCAGCAATCATATTGTGTTTTGAAGTAATCCCTTATTATTTAAATATTTTGTCTTGCATTAAGTTGTCATGTGTAAAAAATCATGTATTATAGTTTTGGTGCCTTTATTACTTATGAATACAATCAATCTTTTTGGATAAGATATTAATTTACCATGGGAAACAAGCAAACCATGACTATACTTGCAATGAAAAGTTTCCAGGTCCCGAGTACAATACTTCTACTATTCTAGACTCGATAGTGTTTATATTTAACCTGAGTACTTATATCTCATCCTCGGAGTTCTTCGTTTGCCTAGCTACTTGTTACTCCTCTTGTTTTTAATGGATTGTTTTTGTGATGATTTTAGCTGGCAGATAGTATGCCTTGGAAAAATGAGTTCAATTACCTAAAAACACCGTTAGCTACAACATTGCTTTATTGTAAATTATTACCCACAATAAGTAACTGCATGCTTATTGTTTTATTGAATGATTTAAATGAAGTTTGAGAGAACCTCAGATAGTCAGAGTTTACAATAGTTTCTAGCTTTACTCCTTTGACTATTTTCAAATTATAAAATCTAAATTTTTTTTTAAAACTATGTTATATTAAAACAAAATTTTTATAAATATAATTGCTTTGACACAAAATTAATTTACTCCATTTAAGTTTGTATAATAAAAAGTTTTGTATAGTTGAAATTTCCATTCTCAGTTGATGTACGAATATTCATCAAATAGATTAAAAATGATCATTTTCAACATATTAACTTTTTGATTTTGAAATTTTTGTTTTTATAAATTTCATAAGATTATTTTTTGTGGTACTTAAAAAAA
>NW_024534322.1:0-29352 GCF_016097555.1 Gigantopelta aegis
TTTATATTCCTTCTTTTTAGAGCATTACAAATTAAGTGCTTTTACTTACAGGCAAACAACAAAGCTCCATAACCGATAATGTGAGCATGAGTAAGATTGAATATCCAGCGACTGTGTGTGTGTGTGTGTGTGTGTGTGTGTGTGTGAGAGAGAGAGAGAGAGAGAGTAATAATATTATTCATAATGAAAGTGAACTACATACCGTGTTTTAGAAGGTTCACAGCGAAAAATTGAAACAATAGGCTAGAGATAAAAACAGTTAAATAATGCACATTATAAATAGAGTAAGCTTACATTAGCAATGTGAAGGAACATAACAATAAAACCAATTGCAAAGTGAGCAGTATTAACACCCTAAAAACAATAACACAAGACATCATTGATATAAAATTACTAATTAAGATGTTATTAATTACATCAGGATTAAAGTCAATGATTCCAGGTATTGTAGTGTTCTTAGCATGAGCTACAAAGGCAAAAATAAATCCAGCAGCCCCCACAAATAATGACCCAATCATTAGAGCTCGATGACTTTGGAACCATTCTCCATTAGGTAATGTTGGCTTCATCCATGCAGCAAAGAAAACACCAGCTAATGTTAACATGCTAGCAAAAAAATAATATTCCCAGGCAGTTAACATGAAGATACCTGAGTTATACTAATGTTTATGAAGACCTGATGTACCAGAACCTAAAGCAAGTATATTAAAATAAAAAAACAGTCTACAAATAGTTTATCTACCTCCACGTGCACTCAAGCATTATAAATATGCCAAAGAGATTGATTAAGTTAAGATCTTGGCCCACATTGACAACACCAATATATCTACTAAACCTAAAACAATGAAACAAATGATATAACAAAATGATGTTCCACATGACTGAACTAATAATATATATGACAGTAATTTTTGAGAAGAATAAAAACTTAGTAAATTGTTAGATGCTTAGTCATCGACAGATCACATGATATCATAACTTCATATAAATCAATTATCTTTTAACATTATTTCGCATTTTAATCACTAGACATCTCAGACCACATAGTGTCACAGTGTTACATGATAGCCATAAAGACAAGTTATATAAAGTTTATTAACCACATATCTTGTATGATTATAAATAACATTCAATTCATTAAATTTGCCGACATTATTAGCTAATTTGTTATAATTTCCTTCCACTTAAAGCGTCTAACTACTTCATGGGAGGCTTGGTTACATTGATAAAATGTTTTACTATCAAAACTTAATTCCTAGTGACACATCATTATACAGACAAATACAATAGTGACTTGTAATAAATATCTATAATATGACCATATTTATATATTTCATTTCGTTGCCATGGATACACTACGTCATGTATTTCTTCCATTGTTGTATCCAGTGACATGTTGACACATTCCTATCTGAGTATTATCAATAATGTTAGCTGAATATTTAGCACTAGGATTCCATGTATCAATGGCATAGACTATATCAGATGTAGAGTCTCTCTTACATGCCAATACATCACTGTCAGACTAGAACAGACACAGGAAGTTATTGTACGGTAGTCCTATTAAATACAATATACTTACCATTGTTTTTGAAGTAGTAAATCCCACGGCAACCCATCCATCAGCAGTACCCTCCAAATGAATATCAATGAAATCACTGTTCTCATCATTCATTCTAGCAGCAAAGAAATAATTACCTCCTGATGTACTCACACGTACTGGATAAGTAGCATTGGGAGACTAAAAGAAGAATAGACTATATTACTACAGTAAGTAAGTTAAATAACTCAAAATGATCTTTGCTTTCCTGAATGCATCTATAGTTGTACTATATTTACGTACTGGACCACTAGGGCATGTCATGTTAATAGAGACAGCAGTACTTATCACAGTGTCTGTCACTAAGTTCATTTGTTGATAAGAAAAATCTGGAGTTATACTATGTTTTATGAAGACCTGATGTACCAGAACCTAAAGCAAGTATATTAAAAATAAAATAAAAAGTCTACAATATTTATCTACCTCCACGTGCACTCAAGGCATTATAAATGCCAAAGAGATTGATTCAAGTTAAGATCTTGACCCACATTGACAACACCAATATATCTACTAAACCTAAAACAATGAAACAAATGATATAAAAAATGATTGTTCCACATGACTGGACTAATAATATATACAACAGTAATTTGAGAAGAATAAAAAAACTTAGTAAATTGTTAGATGCTTAGTCATCGACAGATCACATGATATTAACTACTTCATATAAATCAATTATGTTTTTTAACATTATTTCATACTTAGATCAGTAGTTATCCACAGATCACATAATATCACAACTTTATATAAATCAATTATGTTAACATTATTTCATACTTAGATCATTAGTTTTATCCACAGATCACATGGTGTCACAGTGTCACATATAGTCATAGATAAGTCATATAAAGTTATTAACCACATACCTCACATAATTATAATTAACATTCTATTCATTAAATTTGCTAACATTGTTAGTTAATTTGTTATAAATTCCTTCCACTTAAAGTATCTAACTACTTCATATACATTGATAAAATGTTTTACTATCAAAACTTAATTCCTAGTGACACATCCTATACAGACAACATATAATAGTGACTTATAATATCTATAACATAACATAAAACTATATACTTTATTTCGTTGCCATGGATACACTTACGTGCATGTAATTCTTCCATTGTTTGTATTTCAGTGACATGTTCACACATTCCTATCTGGTTATTATCAATAATGTTAGCAGAATATCTAGTACTAGGATTCCATGTATCAATGACATAGACTATATCAGATGTAGAGTCTCTCTTACATGCCAATACATCACTGTCAGACTAGAACAGATACAGGAAGTTATTATACTGTAGTCCTATTAAATACAATATACTTACCATTGTTTTTTTGAAGTAGTAAATCCCACGGCAACCCATCCCTCAGCAGTACCCTCCAAATGAATATCAATAAAGTCACTGTTCTCATCATTCATTCTAGCAGCAAAGAAATAGTTACCTCCTGATGTACTCACACGTACTGGATATGTAGCATTGGGAGACTAAAAGAAGGAATAGACTATAATATTACAGTAAGTAAGTTAAATTAACTTAAAGTGACCTTTGCTAGCCCGAATGGGTCTATATAGTTGTATTATACTTACGTACTGGACTACTAGGGCATGTCACGTTAATAGAGACAGCAGTACTTATCATAAAAAACATAGAAAAGAATCAAAGACTAGATAAAGCAAGTAGCAGCCATCTTTTCAGGGGAGGAAATAATGACTAATTCATTTTTGACCGACAACCGAGACACCTCCCCATGTTATAGTAATTATAATTACACAGATGATAATTAAGTGAAGTATACTAATAAATAAAACTACTAACAAAGTCTCTTTACGATAATATATACTGTAGATCTTGAAGTAAACTTTATAAAATATAGACAATAAAATGGCTATAAAACTAAGATATCTAGTGTAGCCATACTTATACTAAAAGTGCTAAATAAAGTGAACTAATTCATAATCATTTGTAAAATTAAATATAACTTAAATATTTTCAGTAGATCATGTAGTACAGTTCAAGTCAAAAGAGCTAGCCACGATAGTCTTTGATAGCAATAAGTATAATCAATATTAGAACCACTATTGCTACAGAAGTAAGATGGACAACAGTATATATCCAACTAGTGCGTACTGGAGCACTCTACGTGGAATAATAATATAATAGCACATATATTGTTACTGGAATATTAGGACTTACATCCAGTGGCTTCTTCTTAGAGGGTTTCTCTTCTTTCTCTTTTTCATCATTGGTTTTTCAATATTAGTCATTGGTATATTGTTTCCTTTGTCAGATGAAATATTTTGAAGAGATATTTGTACTTCAGAAACTGTGCACCAAAGCAGGACGATCTATCATATAAAACAAAATATAGATATAAGTAGATAAATAGTTTTATGTAAATTCATTGTGTTTACCTCCTTCAGAGCATGGTAGGCAAAGACAGTATTTATTATAAATATTGCTACTTGGAACATGAACAAAAGAATTAGAAAGACAATATAGAACCATAAAATTTTGATATTCCCTGCATTTTGTTCCAGTAAATAAATTCCAATAGCAATGTTGATTACTACAGGTAGTAAGAGAGAATGTTGAATGGACATAATAGTACCACTACTAGTATTAGTAGTCAAGTAAGTAATGGTCTTATACTTACAGGCTAACAACAAAGCTCCATATCCAATGATGTGAGCATGACTTAGATTGAATATCCAGCGACTTAGGAATGGAGTAATAACTTTTAGTCTATATATTGTACTAATACTTACCGAGATCCTTTGGGGTTGCCACGGCAGATGGCAATTAAAGGCTATTTGAGAAACATAATATATATTATAATGTGTTATAATAGTATACTTACATTAGCAATGTGAAGACACATGACAATTATCCCAAAGATGAAATGAGTTTGTGTTTACACCCTATATATATATATATATATATATATATATATATAATTATATATATATATATATAATATAATTATATATACGAGAGAGAGATTTATATATAGGCCAATGTTACACTATTGAATGTCTGAAAACATGAAATGTCAGAGAATAGTTGTGTTATAACGTACATTAGGATTAAATCCAATCAGGCCAGGTATTACAGACTTCTTAGCATGAGCTACCAAAGGCGAAAATAAATCCACCTGCCCCCACAAATAATGATCCAATCATAAGAGCTCGATGAACTTGGAACCACTCTCCATTAGGTAATATCGGTTTTTCATCCATGCCGCAAGAAAACACCAGATGTTGCTAGTAATATCCAGGAAGTTATCATAAAGATGCCTACAGTACAAAATAAATTAGTTTGGTCTTGAAGTAAATTTTTACCATGAGTCTTGATAAGAGCTGCTTTAGGCCATGATTCAATATCTTCAACACTCCCTGTAAGAGTATCAGTTACAAGATTTCTTTGTTCACTTGATAGGACTGGAGTACTACTATGTTTACGAAGACCCTCTGATGACAAACCTAGACAATCATTAGAAATATACCATTTAGATATATATCATAATTACTAGAAATACCTCTTCTTGAGCTCATAGCACTGTAAATACGGTATGATGATGTGTTAAGGTTATAATCTTGTCCCCTCATTGATAACACCAATATATCGACTGAAACTATGTAGCTTATGAATATTTGAATGTAACTTCTACAAATCATACTTACGTGCATGTAATTCTTCCATTGTTGTATTCAGTGACATGTTCACACATTCCTATCTGATTATTATCAATAATGTTAGCTGAATATCTAGTACTAGGATTCCATGTATCAATGGCATAGACTATATCAGATATAGAGTCTCTCTTACATGCCAATACATCACTGTCAGACTAGAAGAGTTACAGGAAGTTATTGTACGGTAGTCCTATTAAATACAATATACTTACCATTGTTTTTGAAGTAGTAAATCCCACGGCAACCCATCCCTCAGCAGTACCCTCCAAATGAATATCAATGAAATCACTGTTCTCATCATTCCTTCTAGCACCAAATAAATAGTTACCTCCTGATGTACTCACACGTACTGGATATGTAACATTGGGAGACTAAAAGAAGGAATAGACTATATTATTACAGTAAGTAAGTTAAATTAACTTAAAGTGATCTTTGCTAGCCCCATGGGCCAATATAGTTTGTATTATACTTACGTACTGGACTACTAGGGCATGTAACATTAATAGAGACAGCAGTATTTATCATAAAAAACAACAGAAAAGAATCAAAGACTAGATAAGAGCAAGTAGCAGCCATTATTATTATACTGATATGCCCACTTGGGACTGCTTGCTTCATGAATATTATTATACTGATATGCCCACTTGGGACTGCTTGCTTCATGATATTATTATATTGCTAGGCATTACTTACAGACATGATATTCTTCCATTAGTATATCCTGTATTATAAGTACACAGTCCTTCTTGTGTGTTATCTAGTTGATTTGGGGAACGATTTGGTATTGGATTCCAACCATCTACTACAGTCACTGTATTGTCAGTGTTGAAATGACAACCAAGTACATCAGTATTAGCCTATAAATAATAGTATTAAATAAACCATATGTGACCAGATTTGCAAAAAGGGACAACTTTTAAAACATCACAAAAACAGTTTCGTATATATATAGCTGCTATGTATATGTACAACTATTCCTGGAACTGCATCTATGTATACAAAACTGTTTATTGAGGTGTTTTAACAGTGACCCTTTTTCATAAATCACATCACATGACAGAAGTCGTCCCTTATCGCAAATCAGGTTACATATGTTCATGATAGTTTGTTTTTCATTGTTTGTAATGTCTATAGAAACTATGTTTTGTATAAAACAATTACTGCTTACCATCATTTTGTTGTCAGAAAGCCAGCAGCCATCCATCCATCAGTAGTACCCTCCATGTACACATCTAAGTATTGAGAATTTGCAGTATTAGGTCCCATAGCCCAATAGAATGTACATTGTTCTCTTTCACAATTATTTGGTATACGAAACACAATAGGAAATGAAGATGATGATGTCTGTATGTAATATATATAGATAGTTAGACATCACAATATATCATTCCATGACAACTAGCATTGTTGTTCAAAACAAGTAAATTATAAATGATTATATACATATTATAGCTATTTAAAAGTATAGTTTACATGCAAGTAGGTGTTGTAATAATGTATATACTGATATGTCATTCATTCCTTGTTAGTTCTGTCAAATAGTACACTCAGCATTCAAAGATATCATTATAACTAATACAATTAAACAAACTCTACTATATTTGTACACACCCTCAGTTACTTAATTGATTGAAACACTTATCATTTTAACATTACCTTATCAGTGGCAGGCAACTAGGACTACTACTTGGTGCATTAGATGAAGATAATGGTAGTATGGGAGAGGTACTGCTTGGGGTAGGCATTGTAGAGGAGGCACTAGGTTCTGCGATAGTATTAGAATGAACACTAGAATGTGACATTGCAGAGGGAGACATACTGATAGAAGATGTCATTGCTACAGGACTCGATGACATTGTAGGGACAGAAGAAGGTGTGCAAGAAACTCCAGTTGGCTATTCCATGTATAATAATTATGTAAAACCAAATAAACACATTGCTAGTATATATCTTACTCTGAATTGAGTAGTGTTGATATTAGCATAATAAATACTAGTACCAAGACTGTTTTTAACAACAGCTGCATATCTGGAGATATAATAATGCTCAAATAACAACATTATTATCATGTATTCACCTGAATTCAACTATTCCAGGTGTTGAAGGAGCTGTCCAAGTAAACATCACACTCATTTTATCATTGTTATTTGAATGAGTTACCTATAAAATTATGGATAAAAGAGGAGATATATATCATGTAAATTCTTACACTTGCTGTGGCCACTCCAGAGCAAGATAGTGTTTTAGTTCCAGATGGCAAAGATGAAAAGAGCCAATTGGTGTACTTGATCCAAACTGTCTTGCTTGAATCAGGAAACCTTTAAATGACTGACCACCTTCTAGTTTGACTATTGACAGAATAAAATGACAAAGTGATAAACTGTTTCTTTATATACACTTACCAGTATAGTCCTGATTGGCAACATAGTTACCTCCACAGTCAATTAGACTTGAGTAGAGAAAGAAGCCTATGATGCCACAACAGTTGTTGATGAAAGAATGGTTGAAGAAGAAATCATAACACTGCTGTTGATGATGTCACTGCTTCAGAAGATGTCATTATTGAAGATGAGGTTATAGAAGTAACTGATGAACTCAAAGTAGCAGAGGGTGATGAAATAATTGTAGGGTCCTACTGACGTTTTAGATTGTCATGTACTAAACAATGTAGTCATTGTGATTGATAATTGGAATCTGTTACTGAACTTACTGAACTTTTTCTTTTAACCAACTGGACAACACTCAAGATGGTCTATGCATGTACTACAGAAATGACAGGATCTCTTGTTTGTAAGTCAAACTAAACTATATTTATAAGCAGGTTTACATTCATTCACATAATTTCACATCCTATATTATACTAACAATATTCATAGCTTGTGATCCAACAAGCTGCACCTCACTGGTCTACTTGGTATGTACATCATTGAACCACCAGCTAGAGTCATCTGTATCTTCTATATCAATACTAGCCAAGAAGTATTCGTACACTGTAAAAATAAATATTTAACTAATATATGGTTATACAGGTTGCATATGAATAAAGTAAACAACACTATTTTGATTACTAATATATTATGAAATTGATGTTTACGTTGCTACATAAGCAGTAGTGCATTAGTAATGAAAACAGTATTATGATTACTTTTGAAGAAAAAAAAATATGCAATTGCAACCTGTATAACAAATGATGGTTAAATCAACCAATCACTTTGTACTTGTCAATCTGTTATGAACTCACTGGTCTACTTGGTATGTACATCAGTGAACCACCAGCTAGAGGTATCTGTGCCTTTTATATCAATACTAGCCAAGAAGTATTCATACTTTGTCCATCTACTGTTATGAAGTTCCACCTCATTATTTGTATGTCATTAACCTTAAAATAATACATATGATTTCTTCTTTTCACATTCTGCCTTCTACTACTAATTTGTTTACTGGCATGACAAATAGCCAGGTAATTTATTATTATATTATCAGATTTTTATTTGTGGTTTTATTGTACATGATTAGAGAGTCTCCTAACTTATCAACACATTTATTGTGTCATGACTTTTAATAATATTTATGACTAATAAAATAGTCATTTCTAATTATAAGATTTAGTCGGTCTACTAAATTATCTTGATGGGCTTGCTCGTTTGCAACTTCTCTTTCTATTCCTGTTTGACATGTAATAACATATTCAACTTTTCTTCAAGCACCTCCTTTGCCATGACTTTGATATCTCTTACTGGATTGAGTTGACATTACTAATGCATAATTGTCAATAAAACCTTTGTATAATCTAAGTCAACAAATGTCAGACTACTTCATAGACATAGTTTCTTTCTGACAAACCAAAATTATTCTACTTTATTACAGAAAGCAGAGAGCTCTGATGTAATATGGACACCTTAGATCAAAATAAAAGCCATAAACTAAATCTTAAACCAAGTTATATGTCAAGTCATAAACAAGGCACCAAGTCTTAAATAACCAAGTCATAAACCAAAGGAAATATAACTGAAATCATCACACTTGGATCGTAAATAACCAACACTTAATTAACACTTAAAACTCAATACAAAAGGTACCACAACAAAGAACTTACAATAAACTAAACCAAAAAAATTACATTAACATAAATACATAATTAAATGAATTAACAATTAAACTTGATCCTTTACAAATGTTAGAAGCAGCAACTACTATGTTGCTTTGTTGATCAGAGAGGGATGGAGTACTAGTATGTTTAAGAAGACCCTCTAATGATAAACCTAGTAATCAGAAATAATTGGTACTATTAAACTATAAGTATATACCCCTTCTTGAGCTCATAGCACTGTAGATATGATATAGTGACTGATTAAGGTTAAGATCTTGTCCCTCATTGATAACACCAATATATCGACTGAAACTATGTAGCTTATGAATATTTGAATGTAACTTCTACAAATCATACTTACGTGCATGTAATTCTTCCATTGTTGTATTCAGTGACATGTTCACACATTCCTATCTGATTATTATCAATAATGTTAGCTGAATATCTAGTACTCGGATTCCATGTATCAATAGCATAGACTATATCAGATGTAGAGTCTCTCTTACATGCCAATACATCACTGTCAGACTAGAACAGATACAGGAAGTTATTTACTGTAGTGCTGTTAAATACATTATACTTACCATTGTTTTTGAAGTAGTAAATCCCACGGCAAACCCATCCATCAGCAGTACCTTCCAAATGAATATCAATAAAGTCACTGTTCTCATCATTCATTCTAGCAGCAAAGAAATAGTTACCTCCTGATGTACTCACACGTACTGGATAAGTAGCATTGGGAGACTAAAAGAAGAAATACCAGACTATATTATTACAGTAAGTTAAATTAACTTAAAGTGATCTCTGCTAGCCCGAATGGGTCTATATAGTTGTATTATACTTACGTACTGGACTACTAGGGCATGTCACGTTAATTAGAGACAGCAGTACTTATCATAAAAAACAATAGAAAAGAATCAAAGACTAGATAAGAGCAAGTAGCAGCCATCTTTTCAGGGAAGGAAAATAATGACTAATTCATTTTTGACCGACAACCAGGACACTCCCCATGTTATGAATTATACAGTATACTAATAAATAAAACTATTAACAAAGTCTCTTTATAATATATACTGTAGATCTTGAAGTAAACTTTATAAAATATAGACAATAAAATGGCTATAAAACTAAGATATCTAGTGTAGCCATACTTATACATTTTTGTTTGGTGAAATAAAATGAATATTGAAAACATTATACTAAAAGTGCTAATAAAAGTGAATTAATTCATAATCATTTGTAAAATTATATATAACATAATATATTTCAGTAGATCATGTAGTACAGTTCAAGTCAAAAGAGCTAGCCACGATAGTCTTTGATAACAATAAGTATAATCAATATTAGAACCACTATTGCTACAGAAGTAAGATGGATGACAGTATATATCCAGTTAGTGAGTACTGGAGCACTCTACATGGAATAATAATATAATAGCACATATATTGTTATTGAGATATTAGGACTTACATCCAGTGGCTTCTTCTTAGGGGTTTTCTCTTCTTTCTCCTTTTCATCAATTGGTTTTTTCAATATTAGTCATTGGTATATCGTTTCCTTTGTCAGATGAAATATTTTGAAAGAGATATTTGTACTTCAGAAGACTGTGCACCAAAGCAGGACGATCTATCATATAAAACAAAAAAGATATAAAGTAGATAAATAGTTTATGTAAATTCATTGTGTTTACCTCCTTCAGGAGCATGGTAGGCAAAGACAGTATTTATTATAAATATTGCTACTTGGAACATGAACAAAAGAATTAGAAAGACAATATAGAACCATAAAATTTTGATATTCCCTGCATTTTGTTCCAGTAAATAAATTCCAATAGCAATGTTGATTACTACAGGTAGTAAGAGAGAATGTTGAATGGACATAATAGTACACTACTAGTATTAGTAGTCAAGTAAGTAGAATGGTCTTATACTTACAGGCTAACAACAAAGCTCCATATCCAATGATGTGAGCATGACTTAGATTGAATATCCAGCGACTTAGGAATGGAGTAATAACTTTTAGTCTATATATTGTACTAATACTTACCGAGATCCTTTGGGGTTGCCACGGCAGATGGCAATTAAAGGCTATTTGAGAAACATAATATATATTATAATGTGTTATAAATAGTATACTTACATTAGCAATGTGAGACACATGACAATTATCCCAAGATGAAATGAGTTGTGTTTACACCCTATATATATATATATATATATATATATATATATATATAATATATATATATAATTATATACAAAAGAGAGAGATTTATATATAGGCCAATGTTACATATTGAATGTCTGAAACATGAAATGTCAGAGAATAGTTGTGTTATAACGTACATTAGGATTAAATCCAATCAAGCCAGGTATTACAGACTTTTTAGCATGAGCTACAAAGGCGAAAATAAATCCACCTGCCCCCACAAACAATGACCCAATCATCAGAGCCCGATGAACTTGGAACCACTCTCCATTAGGTAATATTGGCTTCATCCATGCAGCAAAGAAAACACCAGATGTTGCTAGTAATATCCAGGAAGTTATCATAAAGATGCCTACAGTACAAAATAAATTAGTTTGGTCTTGAAGTAAATTTTACCATGAGTCTTGATAAGAGCTGCTTTAGGCCACGATTCAATATCTTCAACACTCCCTGTAAGAGTATCAGTTACAAGATTTCTTTGTTCGTTTGATAAGAATGGAGTACTACTATGTTTACGAAGACCCTCTGATGACAAACCTAGACAATCATTAGAAATATACCATTTAGATATATATCATAAATTACTAGAAATACCTCTTCCTGAGCTCATAGCACTGTAAATACGGTATAATGATGTGTTAAGGTTATGATCTTGTCCCTCATTGATAACACCAATATATCGACTGAAACTATGTAGCTTATGAATATTTGAATGTAACTTCTACAAATCATACTTACGTGCATATAATTCTTCCATTGTTGTACTCAGTGACATGTTGACACATTCCTATCTGATTATTATCAATAATGTTAGCTGAATATCTAGTACTAGGATTCCATGTATCAATAGCATAGACTATATCAGATGTAGAGTCTCTCTTACATGCCAATACATCACTGTCAGACTAGAAGAGATACAGGAAGTTATTTACTGTAGTCCCTATTAAATACAATATACTTACCATTGTTTTTGAAGTAGTAATCCCACGGCAACCCATCCATCAGCAGTACCCTCTAAATGAATGTCAATGAAGTCACTGTTCTCATCATTCCTTCTAGCATCAAAGAAATAGTCACCTCCTGATGTTCTCACACGTACTGGATAAGTAGCATTGGGAGACTGAAAATACATAATACACAGTTTATAATATAGTATATCACATCATATCACTATTATTTGTACTATGAACAGTAAACTCAACTTACAGGAGCACTTGGACAAGTTTTGTTTGTACTAGGTGGTTGTGTGACACTATTGGTATCTCTCAATGGATTGTATCGTTTCTGACTAAATTTGGAGTGCCAGAACTATGATATTCTAAGTTGTTAGATGATTGACCTTAAAAAATAGAGTGAAGATATATGTCCAAATATGAATCTGATCAAGACAATGTACAAGTAATAGAGAGAAAATATTATTAATGTAAGCTATAATAATACTTTAATTATATGGACATGCCTTTGTAATTAACTAATTACAAATTTAGTTGTAAAAATCATACAAGCATGGAGGCAAACATAATATCAAACTATATAACATACTATGAACCAGTTGTGACTTACTACGTTGAGTACGATATCCTCTAATTATCCAAAGAGAATTGTCCAAGTTAAGATCTTGTCCATTATTTGATATACCAACTGATCTACTAAATCTAATAATATAACGATATTAAATATATTAGTAATACAATTGCTATATGTATCATAACAAATAAACAAATAAATAACTTAACAATAACTTCAAACATTTAATTTAAGAAGTCTTCATTTTAATATAACTGACTGTATCATGATTACATTAAACTGTTAATAGAGTATATTATATAGCATTTAAACAATTGTACTTCTTTAAAGAACAATTATTTTAGCAGCTGTATTCTTGTTTCATTGTATCATGAATTTCATTTTACATAACACTCATAACAATTAAAATATGACAGCCCACTTTTCTTTTTATCAATATTATGAATAATATTAGCAACTTTGCACATGCAGATATGCCTACTGCTTGCTTCATGAATATTATTATATCACTAGGCATTACTTACAGACATGATATTCTTCCATTAGTATATCCTGTATTATAAGTACACAGTCCTTCTTGTGTGTTATCTAGTTGATTTGGGGAACGATTTGGTGTTGGTTCCAACCATCTACTACAGTCACTGTATTATCAGTGTTGATACGACAACCAAGTACATCAGTATTAGCCTATAAAATAATAGCATTAAATAAACTATATGTGACCAGATTTGCAAAAAGGGACAACTTTTAAAACATCAAAAAAACAGTTTTGTATACATATAGCTGCTATATATATGTACAACTATTCATGGAACTGCATCTATGTATACAAGACTGTTTATTGAGGTGTTTTAACAGTAACTTTTTTCATAAATCACATGACATGACAGAAGTCATCCCTTTTTGCAAATCAGTTAATCACATATGTTCATGATAGTTGCTTTTCATTGTTGTAATGTCTATAAAAAACTATGTTACGTATAAAACAATTACTGTTTACCATTATTTGGTCATCAGAAAAGCCAACAGCCATCCATCCATCAGCAGTACCCTCCATATACACATCTAAATATTGAGGATTTGCAGTATTAGGTCCCATAGCCCAATAGAATGTACATTGTTCTCTTTCACAATTATTTGGTGTACGAAACACAATAGGAAATGAAGATGATGATGTCTGTAATATATATAGATAGTTAGACATCACAATATATCATTCCATGACAACTAGCATTGTTGTTCAAAACAAGTAAATTATAAAATGATTATATACATATTATAGCTATTTTAAAGTATAGTTACATGCAAGTAGGTGTTGTAGTAATTATATACTGATGTCATTCATTCTTATTTGTTCTGTCAAATAGTACACTAAGCATTCAAAGATATCATTACAACTAATACAATTAAACAAACTCTACTATATTTGTACACACCCTCAGTTACTTAATTGATTGATACATTTATCACTTTAACATTACCTTATCAGTGGCAGGGCAACTAGGACTACTACTTGGTATGGGAGAGGTACTGCTTGGGGTAGGCATTGTAGAGGAGGCACTAGGTTCTGGCATAGTATTAGAATGAACACTAGAAGATGACATTGCAGAGGAAGACATACTGACAGAAGATGTCATTGCTGCAGGACTTGATGACATTGTAGGGGCAGAAGAAGGTGTGCAAGAAACTCCAGTTGGCTATTCCATGTATAATAATTATGTAAAACCAAATTAAACACATTGCTAGTATATATCTTACTCTAAATTGAGTAGCATTGATATTAGCATAATAAATACTAATATTTTCACTGTTTTGAACAACAACTGCATATCTGGAAATATAAAAACACTCAAATAACAACATCAATATCATGTATTCACCTAAATTCAACTATTCCAGGTGTTGAAGGGCTGTCCAAGTAAACATCACACTTGTTTTATCATTGTTGTTTGAATGAGTTACCTATAAAGTTATGAATAAGACAGGGGAATATATATCATGTAAGTTCTTACACTTGCTGAGGCCACTCCAGAGCAAGATTGTGTTCTAGTTCCAAATGGAACAGATGAGAAAGAGCCAATTGGTGTAGTTGATCAAACTGTCTGGCTTGAATCAGGAAACCTTTAAATGACTGACAACCTTCTAGTTTGACTATTGACAGAATAAAATGACAAAGTGATAAACTGTTTCTTTGTATAAACTTACCAGTATAGGCCTGATTGGCAACATAGTTACCTCCACTGTCAATTAGACTTGAGTAGAGAAAGAAGCCTCCTGGAAGAGTCTGTGATGATCCAGGATGATTGGGAGTTATAGAGCTACAAGCACCTGTAGGTGCACCACCAGGAAATGAGCTTACAGGAGAAAAACAATATAAAAACAACAAGCAAGCAGAAGACAGCCATAGCTTAGTTAGTTCGCAGCTCCACCCATTTGATGAATGTAACAGTCAATGTAATGGTAATAAGAAACTTTTAAAACAGCACATTAAAATACATTTTTTTTCATTCTTTAGTCAACTTGGAGACTGTCAATCATTTAAAGGATTCGTCATTCAAGCTCAGCACTTTGAAATTAAACAATGATTGTCTCCATTGAGGAAGATATGATGCTACAACAGTTGTTGATAAAAGAATGGTTAAAGAAGAAATCATAACAGATGAGGATAACACTGCTGTTGATGATGTCACTGCTTCAGAAGATGTCATCATTGAAAATGAAGTTATAGTAGTAACTGATTAACTCAAAGTAGCAGAGGATGATGAAATAATTGTAGGGTCCTACTGACGTTTTAGATTGTGATGTACTGAACAATGTGGTCATTGTGATTGATAATTGGAATCTGTTACTGAACTTACTGAACTTTTCTTTTAACCAACTGGACAACACTCAAGATGATCTATGGATGTACTACAGAAATGACAGGATTTTCTTAGTATTAACTGACTGTAATATATATAGATAGTTAGACATCACAATATATCATTCTATGGTAACTAGCATTGTTGTTCAAAACAAGGAAATCATAAAATGACCATGTACATATTATAGCTATTTAAAAGTATAGTTACATGCAAGTAGGTGTTGTAATAATTATATACTGATATGTCGTTCATTGATATGCATGGAAATCTCATTAATCTTTTGAATAGACTGAATCCCATGCCTACCAATCCTGGCACCATGAGTCAAGGACAAATGTAACATTTGTATAATTTTAATTTTTTTTACTGAAACTACATTAATCAACTGATACCTATATACTAATATCCTCTATTAGGATTAGTCAAAAATATGAATTACTTACAAGGAGTTGTAACACTGCAAGTTGTAGATGACAATGGAGTATTCAATGTGAATATGAAATTGACATGTCTGGAAATCTCATTAATCTTTTGAATAGACTAGGTTACATGACTACCAATTCTGGTGCTATGAGTCATGGACAAACTAAATTTTTCATATATTTTCAATTTTTATAATTTAATAAAACTAAAACTACATTTTAATGAACTGATAACTACTAATATCCTCTATTAGGATTAGTCAAAAAATGTGAGTTATTTGCAAGGAATTGTAACACCACAATTTGGAGCTGACAATTGAGTACTCTTTGGTATTACAGAACTTTTTAGTATTGGAGTAGTTGTTGGAATTCCACATGGTAAAATGGTAGGAAACGAAAAAGTTGTGGAGAATGTTACAGTTGTACTGACAGGAATTGGGGCTGGAAATTCTTCACTGCAATTTTTGCATGGAATGTAAACAAACCAATCTTCTTTGAATGTATAGCAGCCACCATAATACCATTTCCACTATAACAGAGTTCATATCTGTATTGAAACAATGTAGTCTCGTTAACAAGATCCCAAGACGAAAAATTATAAGAATTAATTCTTTCAGACCATGAAATTCCACATTTAGGTAATGACCGGTAAAAATTATGATATGTATCACCATTTGAGTGTTTATAAAATCCAAGCGAACAAGCTTTCTCTGCATAAGCATTTATACTTACGCTTCTCCAATTACTATTTAAATTCAAAGAAGCTGTATAATTATTTGGAAGTATGATCGCCCCAGAAATGCCTAAGAGGAACAGGATGATTTTCATCTTAATAACTCCAAATTTTTAATATTTTCCACAACGAATAAAAACTGGACGTGCAACAGGAAATTGCTCGCGTTTTTTTATAAGTCCTCGCAGGAAGGAAATGTTTATGGAGCAACGAGAAAGTTTATGTTATTGGAAAATGACATACAATAAATGTTTGCTTTCTGCATTTGTTTGGGTTTTCATAAACATTACAGAGGAAAGAATAAACGTTTACATAAACAATAAGAATATATATATAAAGGAAAGGATAAACGTTTACATAAATTAAAAGAACGGTTTGTACTAAAATATTTTTAATGATTATTTAAAATTAGTTTTGAATGCTGGAAAATTTTGAAATGAATGGCTTTAGTGCCTGACAAATGTACAATGGAATTATACTAGAACCATTGTAAATTTTTGAGATGCTTGAAAACTTTGAAATGTTAGAACTGAAATGTTTGAAAATGTTTAGGTAATGAAATGAAAAATGGTGAAAAAAATTTGGTTTATGAAATAATAAAACCATTTAAATGCTAAGAATGTATAACATCTCACGCATAATGAACATTTCAGACATCTGTGGTGTGGCATGTATCTATGTTTGAAATGTCCCTAGTTGAGTGATCAAGTTGTGTAACACATGTATCAGGAGTAATTGGGACAAAGGTTGTGTTATTAAATTTGGTTTATCTCTTTTTATTTACTGCTATATTATAACCACTAATATATCCATTGGGTGAGGTAGGTGAAGTCCAAGTGAGGTTAACAGTGGAGTTGTTGACAATGGGTATAGAATGTGTAACTAAGATATTAGTAATTTGAATTGGAATTGTGAATAGATTGACAGCTGATGAAACTATATCAAAAATATGTAAAACTTATTATTATATCTGCTTACTATTACACTGTAAAAATTAATTGGTTGATTTAACCATTATTTGGTTATACAAGTTGCAATTACAAACTTATTTTTTGTTGGAAAAGTAATCATAATACTGTTTTCATTACTAATGTCCTACTGCTTATGTAGCTACATAGCCACTAATTTCATAACACATTAGTAATCAAAATAGTAATAAGTTTACTTTTTTGCATATGCAACCATATAACCATGTATTGGTTAAACCAACTATTCAATTTTTACAGTGTAGAGGATCAGTTCTTGCTTCAATAGTAGCACTAGGTCCCACAGCCCAATAGAATGTACACTGTTCTCTTTCACAGTTATTTAGTGTATGGAACACAATAGGACATGAAGATGATGCAGTCTGTAATATATGTAGATAGTTAGACATCACAATATATCATTCTATGGTAACTAGCATTGTTGTTCAAAACAAGTAAATCATAAAATGACCATGTACATATTATAACTATTTAAAAAGTATAGTTACATGCAAGTAGGTGTTGTAATAATGTATATACTGATATGTCGTTCATTCCTTATCAAATAGTTCACTAAACTCCAGTTGGCTATTCCATGTATAATAATTATGAGTTAAACACATTGCTAGTATATATCTTACTCTGAATTGAGTAGCATTAATATTGGCATAATAAATACTAGTACCTTGACTGTTTTGAACAACAATTGTGTACCTGGAAAATATAAAAACACTAAAATAACAACATTATTATCATGTATTCACTTGATTCAACTATTTCAGGTGTTGAAGGGGCTATCTAAGTAAACATCACTCTCGTTTTATCATTGTTATTTGAGTGAGTTACCTATAAAGTTATGAATAAAAGAGAGGAATATATATCATGTAAGTTCTTACACTTGCTGTTGCCCACTCCAGAGCAAGATAATGTGTTTAGTTCCAGATGGCAAAATTGAGAAAGAACTAGTGTTGTTTTAGTAGACATAAGGTGTTTTAGTTTTAGTTTAGTTATAGTAAAAGGTGAAATTTATTTTTATTTTTAGTATTAGTTATAGTATTAATGTGAAATTTAATTTAGTTTTAGTATTAGTTATAGTATTAGCTATAGTCATGTTTAAACTGAAGCCACATTGAGCACCATCACTTTTGTTATTAAAGCAAACATTTTTGTTTTCTACAGGAAGATACTTGAAGTATTGCCATACTCCTCTTTGACTTTGATGCTTTCTACTTAAACTTAACTATAACTAGAAAATCACTCATGCATGGAAGGTTAAATGCACAAACAACTCAGGCATGCACTACCTAACATGATAATTATGCTAAATGCTTTACATATTCTATGTGGTTAATAACTAAAATAATTGAGGCTATTTAATTTAGTTTTTAGTTATATAGTTCAAAGGAAAGTGTTTTTTTTTTGTTTTTTAGTTTAGTTATTAGTTAATAGTAACAATTGAAAAAAAATATTAGTTTATAGTTTTAGTTATAGTTAACTAAAATTTTTTACTCTCTACTAAAATATATTTTAGTATTAGTTACAGTTAACTAAAACAACACTAGAAGAACCAATTGGTATACTTGATCCAAACTGCCGAGCTTGAATCAGGAAACCTTTAAATGACTGGCCACCTTCTAGTTTGACTATTGACAGAATAAAATAACAAAGTGATAAACTGTTTCTTTTGTATACACTTACCAGTGTAGGCCTGATTGGCAACATAGTTACCTCCACAGTCAACTAGACTTGAGTAGAGAAAGAAGCCTCCTGGAAGAGTCTGTGATAATCCAGGATGACTGGGAGTTATAGAGCTATAAGCACTTGTAGGTGCACCACCAGAATATGAGCTTAAGGCCATGTAAGAAGACAAGCAAGCAGAAGACAAAAGAGTCATGGCTTAGTTTGTTATGCTATTTACTCTACTTACTAGCAGCATATTCGCTGCTAACTTCAAACAGAGTCATTCATAAGCAGCACCTTCATAGATAAACCACACCTTATTATACTCGAGTATTATTGGTAGGGTGGAGCTGGAGTTGACACTTTGCTAGATCATAACAATAATCAATAGTGGGATTGATAAAGATATAATAAACAATACAACAACTGTATCATCCAGGTAAAGTAACATATTGAAAATATGATTCAAATCTTCTAAAAATTGTAGGTTGTATGCATCTCCCTACATGTTCTTAAAACAATAATTTTAGTTTTTTGATCCAGCAAGTAACATATACAAGTAACAGATATTTACATGGTTTTACTGAAAAAGATGTTAAAGGATATGTCGAAGTAATAGAAAAAGCAGACATCCTATTATGCATAAAAAAGGAAGGAAAATTTTTAACTATTACAATTCATGCTTTAACATGAAGATGACACACTACTCCTTAACTATAGAAACTAATGTTGTCATTTAAAAAATAGAATCCAAGTGGTGGTAGCAATAGACAACAATTCTTTTAACAAGAGAAAACAAACTATCAGGAAAATGTGTGGAAGTGGAAGTGCTCCACAGATAATGTAAAAAGAGAGTATTAAAACTGGAGCATTCATCATACCAAAGTAAGCATTAGAAATCAATAATCTTTAAGACTATCTATCCTAAGTGCAATAACAATGAAATAGGAGAGAATATTGAGCTTTAATTTACAAGGTAATTTCCTACTTACTTAACTAAATTTCATGTTAGTATTTTAGTATGACAAGGAAAGGACAGAAGTTTCAGAGTATCTAGAACTGAAATGAAATATGTTGAGTTAGGTACACAATATAGTATGGAATGCTATTGTTCAATATAATTTACTATTAAATCAGATTGTTAACTTAATTTTCTTGGGGTATGAAGCATCCCCAAGTCTCATTTCACACCAACAAGCAATTTCTATTGCCGAAACATTTTTGCAACAACAAGACAACTATTTTACAAGAATGTGAAAGTGATTATAACCAATACAAGAAACTAATGGGAATAGATATAACAATAAGTGGCAACTTACTCTAGATCACATGATAATAATGATTAGGTATACATTCACTTTAAATTGCTACATGTACTGTAAAAAGATGGTTCTATGTACCTATGCTCAAATTTCTTGACTTGAGTATTACATATATATACATCCCTGACTTTATTGTATATTTTCAAAGACTAGTTATCTTCAAGTTTTTTATCAATTGGAATAAATTATGTCCATGTTGAGCTACTATAAACCAATATAGTGCTATGGACTTATCAATCATCCTGAACCTATGTGTCTAACAGAATTAACACATTTAAAGTATTCTTATATATAGCCAAACCTTTTCTGGTATAATGTTTGATGGCAATTTCAGTACTACATTACCATGACAAATGTTTAACATTTAATATTAGGAGCATTATATGAGTGTTCATCCTTCAGAAATGAACTGTAAAGTCTTCATAGTTATTCTAACATTAGATGGGGCACATCATTGTTTCATTATTTCTACGATGGTAGAAGCTCAGTATAAAGTTATTTGTTCAGTCACTTGCAATTTAAAAATGATGAGAGATAAGGTGTAATGTACATCAGTTGACTACATTATGTCACTTAGTTAAATTCACCACTGTTGATAGTCACATACAAAAATAGAATAATAAGGTCCAACATTTCATAAACTATACAACTGTCAATCAGTATACATATAAATATACATGAACAACATATGAAAACACTGTGATTTTTATACTACTATACATATAATAGTTATAATATTCAATATAATTGACCATAAATTAATTAAAACATTGGTCTAATATTATAATCACATTATTAATTACATCAGAGGAATAAAATAAACACTATATAATGAAACATTTTTGTTATTTCATTTGTCCACAACAAATATCATAACAACAGCAGTAACATACTAAGGTTGTATATTAACATACTCATATGAATCTTCTAATAATTGTGTATTTGTAAATTGAATAGTATCATAAGCTGGACATGGATGCCCACAGGTATCTTGTTGTCCACAGTTGCTGTAGACTCATCTAAATTATTTTCATTTGATGGCTTTGCAGGAGGAATAGTTCTATAAGACAATGGAAAGACAAATAATAGCAAACAATAGTATTAAGCAACAACAATGTAAATTGAGTAGTATCATAAGCTGTACATGGATTACTGGTATCTCATAATCTGCATTTGCTGAAGTCTCTGTCTAAATATGTCATATAGTGGCTCTGCAGGAGCACTTCTAAAATACAGTGGAAAGACAAAATAGTATGCATGCTGTATATAAAGCAACTAACAATAAGGTATGTTTCTTAGCAGTAATATAACTTGGACTTAAGTTCATAGCAATATCTTCCTCTTGTATCTGTGTTAAAACACATTAAATGTCTTCAGTAAATTTAATGTTTAATTTAGTTACCTATTCAGTTCATAAGCATTGGATACGATTTTTTCTTATACATACTCCATAGGACAATTAAAACCAAAATAATAATAATAGTAAATGCAATACCCAATACCACAGCTAAACCAATGACCAATCCAGTACTATTGGAACCATCATCTGTAGAGCTTGTAGGTGGTACTAGTAAGATAAAAATCATAACATTTCAAGCTTCATTAATTTACCTATATTAGTTGTACTGACAATTATTGTATCCCTTATAACAGATTTGATGTCCTACTTATGTTAATAGCATGGTATTTGATGGAAGTTGGGAGTTACAGTGTTCATATCTATTTGGGGAGAATTAACAGCATTTTTAATTATCATTATAATCACTTACTAGGAGGAGCTTTGATAGGATTACTATCTGGACCAGTTACTTCTCCATTTTGACCAGTATTACATAGCTCACTGTGACAGAATATCCCTCTATAGGGTCAAGTCCAGTAAGGACAGTTTGATGTTTCATTGTGTAGGGCTCATACTGAACTATAGGATTGGTCACCTGACGACGTTTACCCTTACTGCTATCAGGAGTAGCTGTAAATTTTGTATATAAAAAATGCTCCAATGTCTTCAAAAGTTGAATGGAGACCATGTGACATGATAGAAAACTATCTTGAGATCTAGAGGCTTTAAAACATCTGCTGGACTTTGAGTAGGTACTAAAGGAAACATGAAATGAGATGATATTTCAAGACATTTTAACTTTACTTACATGATGGCTGACTAAACACAGTAATAGTTACATTCTCTCCTTGACCAACTTCATTAACAGCACCAATTGTAATGTAATAGGGAATACCCAGGCGATATTAATAGAAATAATATAAAGGTATTAGGTTTTTTAGTAACTTACCTAGTTGAGTGATCAAGTTAGTGTATATATTTTGTAGCAGAGTACTTGGACAAAGGCTGTGTGTATTGGATTGATTTCTTTTATTATTTACTGCTATATTATAACGACTAATATATCCATTGGTGAGGTAGGAGGAGTCCAGTGAGGTTAACTGTGGAATCATTGACAATGGGTATAGAAGTTTATACTAAGATATTAGTAATTTGAATTGGAATTGTGAATAGATTGACAGCTGATGAAACTATAGCAAAAAAAAGTTAATAGATGTGAAACATATCATTATATCTGCTTACTATTAGGATCAGTTTCTTCCTACAGTAGCAGCACTAGGGTCCATATCCAACTGCTGTACTAGCTGAAACAGTAGCAGTATAATTCTGATAGGGTGAAAATCCATAATAGTCATTGACACAGTTTCTGATTAGAAGACACATCAATTATTTCTACAAAAGCTTGTTAGTATCTAAGTTTATTACAGTGAATTATATTGTACGATAATGCCATTAGGAGTAGATGGACGTCTCCAGTTAAATGTAACATCAGTTTTAGTTGGAGTGGAAGTAAAGTTTTGGGAGCATCACTAGGCCCTATTTTGAAAATTATTTTTAAACAACATAGATAATATATATACTTCTCTTATCTTATGTCTTCTACAGTAGCAAATGAACATTGTAAAGGAGGTCCTTCACCCACTACATTGATAGCTGATAATCACAGTTGTAAACGGTATAAGGTGACAAATTTTGATATAAAAAAACAATTGTCTCAGTTGAACATCAGCGTATTTGGTAGTCCCCATTAATGTCTCAGTGAAGCCTTGTTTTCGACATGTTAAGTTATATCCTACTAGACGCCCATTTTGTAATGCTTTATCTGGTTCATCCCATTGTAATGTCACACTGTCATTATGTACAGTGACATTACAATTTAGAGGTCTACCAGTTGGTACTGCAAAATAAATAAATACATTAAATACATCAAAATAGTCCTTTTTACTCACATCCTGGTAGAGTAGTAAAGCTCATTGGTTCACTACTAGTATTACCAATACAGTTAGTAGATACAACAGTGAAGTTATAAATGTTAGCTTCTTCTAGACCAGTTATGTGATCTGATATTCATATCAGTAGCTGTAATATTAGGACTCTGTTCACTTATACTGTTTTTTCAGTACTATATCTGTAACTCTAGATCAATATATTGTACAGTATAGGTCTCTGGTGTATAGCAATGCTTGGAATAGTGAAAGAGATGGTAGCACTAGTATCTCATTAAAGACACAAATGCTGATGTTCTTGAGCTGAGTAGGGAACTTGTAAAGCTAAAATGTGTCACACACAAACATACCATTATAATAGAGTATTGTTACTCACGTTTTATTGTAACAGTACTTGTTTCTGATATTTTTATGTTGGTTGAGTCAGGTATGAATTAGGATAGCTTGACAGGTTAACTACCAGAGTCACTAGGTTTTACTGGTAGTACCCCACCCCCTCATGTATTAGTCATGATATCATTGTTTGTGGTTAACTGACACCTTACGTACTGTACCATTATGTAACCAGATGCACTTCAAGAGTGGTATTACTAGAGCTGGTTTACTAGCATACATCACTAGAGCGAAGTTATCATAAGGGTCTGAGGCAGGACAAGATGTCTCCAGACCAGAAATGAGTCTGGCATACAGTAAGTCTCCAATGGTAGGATCTTAAATAAAGATATCAATAATATTATTATAATATAATATATAACATATATACCTGTAACAGTCAGAGATGTTGTGTAGTGAGTAACACTATTAGAGCCAGTAACATAAATATAGTTAGAGTCTGAAATTAACAGTATATATTACATATATAATTGCCTGAATCTACAGTTCCTGCTAAGTGTATTAAAACTAAGCATTGACTGATACTGGTTACTGCCTGTCTTTGTAGCACTGTGAATTGTCAATCTAGGACCACTTTGGAAACTTTTGATCCCATTCTCCAAACTGTTGCTATGGTAACAGGTGTGTCAACCCTTGAGTTAACAGTAGTGGTACATATAATATAAGAGTACTACCAGCTAAGAGGTCTGTCCTGTCTTGATAAGCTAATACTTACATCAGGAGTAGGAACTAGAAAGTAATGTAATAAATTATTAATAACATTTAGTAATATCCTTGTACTTTTGTAGCTGTTATACTTTGATTTTGAGCTGGCTGTTGTGGTAGCAATGTTAGGTACTGTTATATTGCTTGACATGTGTACTGTCAGCATCTGATGTATTAATTGATGAAAATATCAAAGACTGGAGCATTACTTCCAAGAACAGTTTGGTGTGTACACTGAGTGTATCCTCCATCATTATTAGAATTTATTAAGGAATTCTTTCTCCATTCAATAGTAGGGTTTACTAGTAGTCTGTCCACTCACATTAAACATAAATGTTATATTATAGGTTCCACCAATAGATTGAATCCACTAGTTTAATGTTAACAATAGGTCAGGAACGATATGTAATGGAAGAATATACATAACATGTTTAAGACCATCAATGTTACATCTTGTTACTTCTCATGATAACGTAGAATATCAATGATAAGGTTCTAACTAGTTTATATAAATATTTATTTCCAGCTCACATTATTATTTGTTGATTATTATTATTGTGTGGTTAGCAATTGAAATTTTTAATTTTTTGAATTGCTAAAATGCCATGCTACTGCTATAATAGACCAAATAATAATCTTTAATTTTCCATAAAACACATTTATTGAAATAATTGATATTAAATTATTTATTTTTTTTAACTCACTATTCACTGTAATATTACTAGTAATATTTTCACTAGCATTGAGTATATAATTGTCAGTCACATTGGTACCACAGAAACATAACAGTGATATTGTCCATTATCTGTTATATTCAATAGATTAAAGGACGTGAAGAGGATACATACTCCAATGAAGAAATAATAATAAAACTAATAGTAACCGAGAATCTTCTTGAACAATCATTCCATCTTTTGTCCATTGATGAAATGACACTATTGTATTAATATCTATTAAGTCATCAGTTTTGAATGAACAGTTTCTGTTTAATGGTGTACCAGCATAGACTCGTCCATATAACTTTTGGTGGAGGATGTTAAGTTCAAGTGAAGGAAACTACAATTGGAAACAAGTCATATTATAAAATGGAAATGATATATATATCACTTTAGACATGATATATATAAATGAAGTCTTCATATAATGTTGGATTGATGGCTAGATAGACCATATATCTCTTTGTACAACATAAACTAATTGGATAGGATACTATCACAACTCTATATATGTAATCATATGTAGAATTATACTTACATTAACAGACACTATTTCTGGTTGTGATATAAAGATACAGAACCATTTGTAGCAGCACTAGTATAATCTACTATACACATGTACTTTCCTCTGTCTTGAAACAATAGCATTTCAAATACTATTGTTACATTTGTAAATATATCATATTTTTGAGTAATGTTGTGATGTCAAGGTCTCGAATATCACTGTTATGGAGTTTCATCCATCTTTCTCACTGAATAAATTGGATTTAGTACTATCCTTTAACTGTCTCTATAATAAAAGTAATTTTAATGTTCTCCACACAACTCTAAGAATCAGAGGTCATAGTTCTGATTACAACTGGAGCTTGACCTGTAACAATATACATTAGTGATAAGTTCATAAGAAGATTTTATCATGTGTAAAATAAAAATGCACTCTGCACTATAGTATTTTAACATTAAGGTATGACCATCTAGCTTATTAATTATAATTTACTCATTGTCATAATTAAGACTCTTTCAGTAAACATATAAAGTTATTACCTAGATCTTACTATTACATATACTGACCATTCATGACCACTTAACTTATTATAAGTTATGTGACTAAAGAACTATATATATATATTATATATATATATACTGCCTATTATATAGTGCTTCGTTTATATTGTAATTTACTATAACTTACTTAATATAATACTGTTACTTTCCTTGTCACTACTGCAACAGATTAGTTATCAATAACCCTTATATGGGTAAATAGCTTTATGTAGATAATTGTGAAATGATTACATACCATGGACAGTCGGTTGTGTTTGGGACCGTCTGATAGACTCCAACACTAACTTCAATGGTCACAGATATTGTGAATGATAGTGCAGCACTATTAGAACTAGTCCTCCAATGAGACCATTGATCGCATTAGAAGAGAAGGTTCATCATTTCCTGTATCATCGTAGATTTGTTGTTATACACTGTGTAATAAAGTATGTCAGATATTTGAGGAGTTTGCCACAATCCAACCATACTGCTGTTGTATTAAGTGGTGTCCACTATAGAAATCTTGAACAACTAAAATTTGGTTAAAAAGAAAGGGGACATGTACTTGAAATGTTGAATGAAATTCGCATTAAAATACCCCAAACTAAGCGTTGTTGAGGTATAATATATCACTCCCATTCTCCTGTCCTAACACTGGTATATGCTACTCACTCCAATGGTATAGTTAGTGTTAGGTAGTAGTTCTCCTATAACTGTATGTGTGGGTGGTTGTATTAGTCATATTGTATGGACTCAATACTGTTTAGACTCTCTATAACGTATCTCATACATGATAATGACACCATTGGTTACTGTGGGTATATTCCATGTTACACTAATTAAGTCTATACCAACACCACTAAGCCGTAGATCAGATACCACACCAGGTTTATATAATGAATTATAAGTTAGCTAACAAATGTTGTGATCGATTCTTACCAGCTTGGTTCTGTCTGTTGTGGTTACCTCACTACTTGCTGGTCCAGTCCCCCATCACTGTATGCTGAAACTGTCACAGTGTAGTTAGTGTAAGGTGTGAGTGTTGTGAGGGTGTAGTTGTCTGTTGTCTCCTCCATGATGTTAACAGTGTCATTTGAATGTTGTTTAGTGTAGTAGAGCAAGTAACCAGTGATTGGTCCATTCTGTCCAGAGCAAGGTACCTCATCCCATGATATAGTCATGGATCTTGCCACTCAACTGAGAGATATTAATGATACTACTGACAGATGAAGGGGGGTGCTGGTAGATAATGTGCGAACAACATAATAATTGTGAATATGATAATAGCCATAGTTTACCAGATGCGAGGTGTGGTATTTTTCAGCACCCATGGACTATTGTATCATGCCATATATTCCCATTAAGAGCTAACAAATAGTAAGTACCAGAATAATACCATAAAGGTATATGGTGCTGAGATGCTGAATTTACGTGAATATAGTAAAAGACCAAAGTTCTGTTCACACAGTCTACGACATTGATTACAAACCCTTGATCTGTTAGGAGTAGTCAAATGAAGGTAGTGTCCATTGTTATAGTAATAGTTAGTATTTGTGTTGTGTAAGTGTCAGTGACTAAGGGTTTAGCTATAAAACAGCGAGGTCAAATTTAATTAACATTAGAGTATTCAAGCATTTACGCGAATTCACAGTGTAGTGATAGTGTTACTATGATCACTCGGTAGTACTGTACTATCCTCACTGCCATATGATACTACATAAGAAATTATATGTCCTGTATAAAGTTAGTCCTGATGGGTTATATTCAAACATTGTGTTAGTGTAGTTCCTGCACTCATAAACAGAACTACTACCAGTACTGAGTTTATAGAAACAACCTCACATACGCCAGCTACTCCTGACACAAGATTGAACCAGGAGGGTTGTACATGATCCAGACCTGTGTTAAGTCGTGTATCAGTCAGACCAGTAGGAGTACCAGCAGACTTTAAAACAGAGAGATAATATTATACCATCCTACTCAGTGGTTTAATAACGCTGTTATAGACTGTGATGAACTGCTGCTACCTGCTCCTCCTTGACTGTCTGTTACTCTAGCATGGGAGACAGTAGCACTGGTAAGTACCAAGCCTGTCTCA